>NW_015386306.1:313944-351388 GCF_001527695.2 Protobothrops mucrosquamatus
GATATACTTGAATGATTTTGAAAATAGGGAGATTTTTCTGTGAAAATCTGAAGGTTGTGGTATTAAAATCCTTAATCCAATCAAAAGTTTTTTAATTTTTGAAGAAGTATCTTGTTGAATAGTTCACTTAGTGGGGCACTGGGGGGCTATTGGAAGCATTTTATTCAACTCTTATCTATTTTTACTCAGCTGGCAGAATATAAGAATTTGGTACCAAAATGGCAACATCTGCTATATTCTCTCCTTAGCAAAGCCAGAAAAATAAAATAAATACAAATGGAATACAAACTTTGTCACTTCCTATTAAAATATTTTGAAGCAGGATTTAATTGATTTTTATGGCAATCATGAACCACGATTATAGAAGGAAATGGCTGCAAATATGATAGAAAGTAAAATCAGTTTTTCTTCTGCAATTAAAACTTTCCATTTTTTTGGTTGGGAGATTCAGAATTACAACAACACAGTGTTAGTTTTTTAAAAAAAGCAGTTTCCACTGTCCTTTGGGAATGGAAGCTACATAAGCTAAATCTACTAAAATTATTGAAAAGTCAAGCATCGTATTGCAGCAATCCCCAAACCATTAATAAAGAATAATAATTTAAAACATCTCAGTAATTTCGTGATTTGTACACTCCCTTCCCTACATGTGTTATTTTTAATGCAGCAAAAGAAGAAGAATGATAGATCAGCAAACAGGTTTGTGAGTGTCCCCAATCTAAGTGCTTTGGAATCTAGTGGAGTGGGCAATGGACATGCTAACCGCCTGGACCCTATTCCTAATTCATCCATCCACGATATTGAGTTCAACAGCAGCAGACCACTTCCACAGCCAATACCACCCAAAGAGCCCAAGATGGTTTTGAGGTGAGCAGAGCCTCACCAGTTTTTTATTTTCTTTTTTTTTTCCTAACTTGGAAAACAAAAAAATGATTTCTTTTTAGTTGAACCCCCACTTGGTTTAAGAATACTGGAGTAAGGGTATTATTTTAGAATCATAATTTTTGCACTATATTTTAAACCTCTTTATAGTATCCCTTTTTATTGTAAAGCTTGTTGTAATGTGATTCCCCCAATAAGTCTTTTTCCCTTAAAATTTCAAAGTGTTATATTATTACCAATGCATTGTGTGCTTTCAGTTATTTACCTTTATGAACAATTGTCTTAAATGTTTATTTCTACCTGCCCTTCAAGAATATGTTACAATTCCCCCAAATCAAAATGGTATTTTGTAACAGTGGTTCTGACAAAAAATATTTGCCATATTAGATTTGTATTGATTTTCCTCACCGCAGAAAAAATATTTTTCAAAAACAAGCTTTGAGTATGTGAATATAGTATGTGCATGTATTACATACCATTTAATGCTATGCTTCAGCATTAAATTATCAAGCTCCGCTTTGCATTACAATTGGAATATGTTTTATTATATAACTGAAATAATATATAATGCTTGATATTCTGGAAAATAAATATTTCTTTATTCTGATGTAGTTCTGCTTTAATGCAACTTACAAAATAGAGCTGGGGCAGAAAATAGAATAGGAAGTTTGCACTATAATCCTTTAAAATGTAATCTTCCTTATTTTCCCTTTGCATGTAAAATGCATGTATGCTCAGACGCCATTAACAAGCATGTGCATGAATTCATGAATTGTGATGATGGAGTTTCCTTACAAATTATTGTGTTCCCTGATTTGTCCTATAAACGGTAGGGATTATTTTAACCTTCTAGCTATAAAATTTAATTCTACTAAAGCAATAAAGTATATGTAGTGATTATATCATACAGGTTTACTTGATAATTGTTTGTTAGCAAAAATGAGTTTGCTTTGTATTGTATCTGATTCCATGTGCATGCAATTTCAATAAATCACTCTGGGTGTGTAATATTTAAAGTATGTAATCGTTCAGTGCCAGAAAGTTCAGCATGTCCTAAAGAATATGATGCTTGCATCATATTTGACAACTAACTTGACCAGAAGAAAAGGATGCTAAAAGAGGATGCTCTTTAAAAACAAACTTTCCCTTGCTTTTTTTTTTTTTTAACCAAAGCAGCAACTCCATTTTTTTTTCCCAAAACACTATTTTTCTACCCTGTTGTGTGGCTTAGTGACTTGTCTATGCTGCTGATGCTCTTCAATGGAGTGGATGACCGAAGGTTGAAAATGGGGAATTAAACTACCTCACAGACTAACGTGACTTTGACATTATAAAAATTGATTCTCTGCTGTGTATTGTTTTTGTATGCTTTTTCCAGGCATTTTGCACCTTGACTCTTGGTTGTGGGTTAAATTTGTCTTTTCTTTTTATGAATCTAGCCCTCCTCAGACTGAAGCTTCCCCAATGGCTTCACCAGATCCACAACGTCAGGAATGGTTTGCTCGTTACTTCACATTCTAAGAGATTATTTTGAATGGCACAGCATGGTGTGGACTGTACTGTTCATAATAGCATGACCTTAAAATAAACCCTTATGTGAAATAAGCTTCCTTGTAATATGTCAAACACTGTGAATGAGAACGTATTTGTCTCTCTGATTTGAAAATGCACTCTATTTTATGTGATACTTGTTGGAATCACTTGACATAGTTATATAAATGTGCTTAATGACACTTATTTTTATTTAAAATTGAAAAGTATTTAAACTTTGTAATTATTGCATAATAAAATTTCATAGAAGAAATGCAATCTTTCTTCCACTTTTCCTATAAATATGTATTTTCTTTAGTTTCAGGGAAGGTTTTCACATCCCATTTCTCTCTCAAATGCAATTAATTGCATGATTATTATATATTAAAATGTTAACAATTTAAAAATCAGGCAATGGCAAAATATGTTTAAATCCATATATTTTTAATTAACTTAAGAGAATTGACTTTAAAAATTGTGGTTTATTCCAAAAGTGGGGAAGACTGCTAAATTATAATAATATATAAAGCTAGGTGGTAATAAGATTATAGTAAGAAAAATAACAAGTATTTTAATGTTGAAGTTCATCAACTTTTGTCATAAATATTTTATAAATATATGCAGAAACAATGCTCTTTAGACATTTAACATTTGGGGTTACTACATTAGGTAATGCTATATTAATAAAGTGAAATTCATGGAAAGCTGCAATTTGAGGATATTATCCTTTGGACAAAACTCAGGCATTAATAAAAAATAGTTCTAAACAAAATAATTATGCATAATAAAGCATGCAAATCTTTCATTAGAGCTCCAGCATAAATGTTAACATTTTTCTCTTCCATTACAAAATTAAGCCATGACCACGCAATCTTTTTCAACTGGAGAATGTGCCTGATTTTCCACTCTATTACACCTGTCTTATAATTGTGCAGGTTTTCTGAGAGAAAAGATGTAATATACTGGCAAATCTGGTTTTTATATATTTTGTTGATACTATTGCTGTTATTTCCAAGATTACCACAATAAAACTAACACTGGTAATCTCAGGGAGAAACTTTTGTTTTATGAATGTACTTTTAAGATCTGATCTTTGTATGCATAAAAGGGGAGTTAGGGAGATTGTGTGGTTATTTTAAAAACAGTTTTTATTCTTAGATACAAAAATATAGCTCTTCATTATTTCTGCTAAAGCCTGACTGCGTCTTCCCATTATGCAACAGCATAATCAACCAATGGTACCACCAATAATATAATGAGTTTTATATGTAGCATATGTACAAAACTTTGTATGTTTTCATATAAAATATCCTAATCAAACTTTTCAAATTGTATCTCCTGTAAACTCATCCTGAATGCTTCACTGGAAGCAATGTTCTAATGCTTTCCTGATAATCTAAAACAGTATTTGGCAGATATTCTATGGTCTATGTAAAGGTATATACAGCCTTTTCATTAGAAGAAAGCCATATTAAGTTAAAGTTGGATTTCTTGGCTGTTCCTTATAATAAAATATACTGGATAATTTTGCAATAATGATCCAAAATACTATTGTGTTATGTTTTTCTTCTTTAAAATTGTATCATTTGTTTTTCATGATAGATAGATAGATAGATAGATAGATAGATAGATAGATAGATAGATAGATAGATAGATAGATAGATAGATAGATAGATAGATAGATAGATAGATAGATAGATAGACAGACCTTTATTGTCATTTTTTTACTGTGGGTACAATGGCACACATTAAAAATGAAATTTAGTTGCTTGCTCTCATACATAACACACATTTAAACATACTATATACAACATATGTATAGACCTACACCCTTACATATAAGTAACATATAAATATTAATCACTGTCCATCTTGAATACATAACAGAAGGAGGAAACTTGAGAGTTCACAAGGTTGATACTGTATGGAACAAAACTGTGGCTGAATCTGGATGTTCTGCTTCGGATACCATGAAGCCTCCTCCCAGAAGGTAACAAGGAAAACAGGTCATGAAGAGGATGTGTAGTGTCCCAGACAATCTTGCGGATCCTGCTCAAGCAACGCTTATGTGCTATGTCCTGGATGGAAGGGAGGGAACTGCCAATAATCTTTTCAGCCTCCTCACCACTCTCTGCACCGCCTTCCTGTCTGAAGCAGTGATGCTTCCAAACCAGACTATGATGCTGTATGACAGGATGCTCTCAATCGTCTCTCTGTAGAAAGTGGTAAGAACAGGGAAGGAAGATGTGCTTTTCTCATGTGATGCAGAAAATGCAGGCGCTGCCATGCCCGCTTCACCAGTGTCTCGCTGTTGAGCAACCAAGCCAGTCTACTTGTTAACTGCACACCCAGGAATTTTATGCTGGTAACCATTTCCACAGGTGAATCATTAATGCACAGAGGAGTGTGGCTGTGCCTGCCTTTTCTGAAATCGACAATGATCTCTTTGACTTTTTCAATGTTTAAAACTAGGCTGTTTTCCTTATACCAGTTCACCAAACCCTCAACCTCCTGGCGGTAAGCACCCTCATTGTCATTGGATGGAGGGCACCAGAATGCTGTAGTTAACATGTTGAATTAGAATTAGGCAGCCCCAAACTGAAGTAGATCCACAACCATGGAAACTCATTTGGTGACTTTTATCTAGTTGCCTTCTCTGTGCCCAACTTACCTCATATGGTTGTTGGGGGGGGGGAATGGAGGAAGGATACCATATATATCATCTTAGGTCCTGGGGATCTGGGGGTGGGATATACATAAAATGATAAACTTCAAAACTGTAATAGTACTTTAGTGTTCTTGTTCACATTTTTTTTTTAACTTTTTCTAGTGAAATAATGAAATCAACCTTTTGTCTTCTATACTGAGAATATGGGAGAAGACATGTTCACTTGCATATTTTACTCTGACTCAGCAACTTATTACAGGACAGAAACTATTTTATCACAAAACTCAACTCATTTCCACATACCAATTTTAAATAGTCCTCAAATTAATAAACTAACCCTCAAAATAATATTCTCCAGTCTGTTTGTTAGTGCATAGAAACTTACTTTCATATTATATATCAAAATTATGGAAAGCATTCAAAAGAGCAGCTTTGCAAAGCAACTTGCTACAAGCAAAGCTCTTCTCCACAATATATTAAACAGTCACATCCTTTGGAAAGTTTGCATAGCTACTGCAAAAGCTGTTTCCAGAATGTGAACAGACTTCTCTTAAACTGCGATAGCACCAAAGTGACTGTATATGGCTCAGGCAACAGGAGACAACCTTCAAAACAGTTTCACATGCTTCCCCAAGGGTACAGCTGCTTTAATACCTCAAAGATGAGTGCATCACCATGCCAACACACTGTGCAAGGCACCTTTTTCAAGATTTCACAAGTCCTATTTTGTAGGATGCTGAAAGTGAGCTTTAAAAAGCCCAGTCATTTCAATATGAGATGGCAAATAAATAAAAAGATGAACTAATATCCTTGTAGTCTAGTCATTTTTTTTCAACAACTTGCCACAAAAATTCATAATTTCCTATTAATCTTGAACGATACAATTTATTCTCATTAACTTATAATGTTCAATCTATACATGTAAAAGTTGTTCTGTAAATACTGTAATCTCCAATATGGCAACTTGGAATACTAGTGTTCTTGCTGTGCAACAGGTTTTATGCTACCTTTTATAGTTTTTTAAATTAAAAAAAAAATGGGTGACATGCTGCAAAATGAAGTATTAGTCTCCAGAACTGTTTTAATTCCTGGAAGCACCTCTGGTTATTCTAGAAGTTTAAATTTATAAGAGCAGCTTAATTTAATTTAATTTAATGTATTTTGAAGCCACATACAGCACCTGCAAGGCAGCATACATTATGTGGCATCAACATGTCACTTTCTAAAACAATGTCTATATTTAAAAACATACATATGGTTTATTATGAGAAAGAAGCATAGGTATCATTACTGTACCCTTAGCTTCATTTCTACAAATTTAAATACTGGTAGACATTGAGAAATCTATTTTACCCATATTTCCTTTTTATTTTGCAAACTTTTTTTCACAAGGAATCTCACACTACCATAAACTGATGGGTTTATCTGCTTCTTTTCTCATATCTTGTCTTACGGTATCGGAGGCATGGTACTGCTGTATGTTTTATTATTCAAGCACCCTACTTCATTTACAAAATTTGGCAAAGATTGTTCTTCAATGTTCCTATTCCTATATCTTGGATCTATTCCAATGCTTCCTCTAGATATTTCTTACCGTACAATCACCATACTTGACATTTTCCAGTGGGATCAGAAGATGTCATTTTCCATTTGTAATTGTTGACTTTTAAATGATATACAACTGTAATGGAAAAACCTATTAGAAGTAGGGTACATCTGGAAGTTTTTATGAGAAGGGTAATTATATAGGGCAATAAACCTATCTGGAAGTTTACCACTACCATCATTCAATGGTACAGAAAAGAGCCAAAAAGATATGCAAGTTTGTTCATGCATTCATCCAATCCCTTCCATATGAGCCTATTAGTCTGACTGACTTGATTCCCAAGAAGAAATCCTTGTTAGTGGCATGATTCCCACGAAGAAATGTTGGTTACATCCTGTAGTTAATTTTTCCATTGAACTCTCTCTTTTCAAAAATATGCAGTTTTTAAGTGTGCACAATCTAGTAATTCATTTTATAAATTAAATCAAGTAAAGTATACAGCAATGTAAAATCCGAGAGAGATTCAAAGTTCACTATTCTAACTCTAAGGCCACATGTATGTTTATTAACTGATTACCAACTCAGTAGGAACCCTAAAGGCAGTTGATAACAAAAAAGTAAAATGCTGGGACGTGAGGTTCATTGCTCATACTTCCAAAGCAGGATTCAAGTCTTAATCTTCCAGAGGGATCCCGACATCCCGCTTCATATCACATTTTTTCCCCTTGTGCCTTAATCGATTTGACACCTGACTGCAAAGCTCTCTTCACTCTATAGACCAGGGCTTTTCAACCAGTGGTACGGGTACCACCTGTGGTACATTGGCACCTGCCAGGTGGTACACAACCATCCTAGAAAAGTGGTGGTGGGAGAGGGGAATGAGCTGAACCGGTGGCAGCACCCCACAAGCCTGAGCGAGAGATGGCTGGAGCTGCAGGGCTGTTAGGGCTCAGCGGAAGCGCCAGGATCAGTGCCAGGCTCCAGCTGGAGCTCGGCACTGATCCTGGCACTTCTGCTGAGCCCAGAAGTGCCAATCAGCTGGAAAGCAGCACTGATCCTGGCGCTTCTGCTGAGCCCAGAAGAAGTGCCGATCAGCTGGAATGTTCTAGCATCTCCCGGGTCTTGTGATTTACATTCAGATGCTTGGCAACTGATTCATATTTATGATGGTCACAGTGTCCCAGGGTCATGTGAAGTGACCAAAACCTGCTGCAACCACCCAGCAGACGGGGGGAATAAAAACCAAACACCCACCCCACCCCACCCCCGCTGCCAATCCTCAACAGAAATGCTCACAACAATGAAAACCTCAGACAGCAGGAAGAGTGCCGCCAGGTGGGCAGGCAGGTGTCTTGCTTGGCTGTGGCTTGGGGGATACTTTTTCAGTGCCATTGTAACTTCGAACCGTTACTAAGTGAACCGTGATAAGTCAAGGACTACCTGTACTTTATCACTTTTTCTTTTCTTTTTTTTTTGGGGTCATCAAGTTTTTGACACCTTGCTAGGCGACTGGTGATACTCGGATGTTGCCATATCCTAAAAGTGGTACAATGGGTGAAAAGGTTGAAAAGCCCTGCTATAGACTTTTGGTGTGTCTAGACCAGGGGTAGGCAACCTTGGCTCTTTTATGACTCATGGACTTCAACTCCCAGAATTCCTGAGTCAGCTACGCTGACTCAGGAATTCTGGGAGTTGAAGTCCATGAGTCATAAAAGAGCCGAGGTTGCCTACCCCTGGTCTAGACAGTGATTGATGGCAACTGCATGAACAAGCCCCAGTAGTTTCCTTGGCAAGATTTCAGGAGTGGCTTCCCCTTCCTGCTTTTTTTCCTAGTGCTGAAAATGAGCGACTCAAAGGAAAGATGAGAACTCACGGTCTCCCAGTTGCTAGCTTGCTACCTTAACCCCTACACCAAATTTTACTGCACAGAAATAATATAGATAAGGAACAGCCGCGGGGGAAAAAAAAACAACAGCCACCATTTATTTCTGCTTTTTCGTTTCCTGTCTGCAAGAGAAAATGTTCTGCTTCCCCCCCCCACCCCGGCAAAATTCCGGTGGCTTCCCATTGCCGATCGGCTTCGATTCCCGCTCTCCCAACTTTAAAGTTCAAGACTGCAGCCCACCTGCTCCACCTCACGCCTATCCACGGAGTAGCAGCTTAGTATAACCCAGTCCAAGAAGTTACTACTTGAGAGCAGAGCTGTCAAGCCTGCCTGGCGCTTTTTCTTCGGAGGGCTTAAATTTACTCAGCGAGGCCCGGCCACCAATCGCCGCACACCCGCACCCCTCGCGCCCAGGGTCAGCCGAGACCGACCGACGGCGCTGCAGCAGTCCGAGGCAAGTCGCCCGCCCTTTCCCCGCCTGTCATGCAGCGGCGGAGCCGGAGGAGAAGTGCCAATCTTCGCCGACCCCGCCTCCTGTTCCTCCTCCTCCTGCCGACTGATTCCCGCCGCTCCTTTTTGCCGCCAGACCGGTGAGAGGTTTTTTTTTTTAATTTTATTTCCCCGCCAGCTGTAAGCTTCGCGATGCGGATGGTAAGTCGCGTGGCGTGAGAGGGAAGAGCCGCGCGCCGGCGAGTTCACGCTGCTCCTCTTTGCAGCGCGGCTCCGCATTTCTCCTTCGCCGCGCCGGGGTTAGCGGTAGCCCACCGGGCGTGAAACTTGAGGGCCGGACTTCGCCTGCCTCTTAATTGAGCCGCCCCGAGCTTGGCCGCCCCTCCTTCAGCCCCGCCCTCATGACTTTCTCCTGACTGGTTCTCTAATGCAGTGTTTCTCAACCTTGACAATTTTAAGGCATGTGGACTTCAACTCCCAGAATTCCACAGCCAGCTTTGCTGGCTGTGGAATTCTGGGAGTTGAAGTCCACATGCCTTAAAATTGTCAAGGTTGAGAAACACTGCTCTAATGGGTTCCACAATCCAAGTCCTGAGGGGAAGGATGTTGGGGGGGGGGGGGGAGACGGCTTTGAGCTCAGAAGAAGGCTAGATAGGAGCGGAACGACGCCTCACTTGGGCTAATTGCAGCCTTAGCTGCAGGACGCACACACACACCCGCACCCACACAGACCAAACTCACCTGAAGATTGAACTATTGGGGAGGAGCAAAAAAATCTTTGAGACATGATGCTGCCTTACCTTTTAGAAATGTTTAGATTAAATTCTTATTTATTTAGTTGCGCCTACTGCATTCAGGACTAATCACAGATTGATTGATTGGTTGGTTGGTTTATGTATTTATTTATTTATTTATTCATTCATTCATTCATTCATTCATTCATTCATTCCTTTAGCTAGCCAGTTTGGTAGATCTCCTTTTCTGGATTTCCTGGAAAATTTATTTGATTTTTTTTATTTGATTTTAAATATGTATGGAAGGATCCATACCAGAGCAGAACTTCGTCTATCTCAGTGGTTCTCAACCTTTTTAATGCCGCGACCCCCAACCGGTCGTAAGTCGAGGACTAAACCGGTCGTAAGTCGAGGACTAAACTGGTCATAAGTCGAGGACTAAACCGGTCGTAAGTCGAGGACTACCAAAACAATCGTAAGTCGAGGACTTTCCCTGCCCGGGAGCGCCGCGCATGCGTGGTTCCGCCCCCTGCACCGGCCGAGGCGTAGCTGGCAAGCGGCAGAGACGGAGCAGGCCGACCACCAGCTGGCCCAGCCCAAGGGAGGTAAGGCACCCGCCGGAAAAGGGGGAAAAAATGGCGGACAGCCTTACTTGGTGACCCCCGTGAAATGGTCGATCAACCCCAAATGGGGTCGCGACCCATAGGTTGAGAACCGCTGGTCTATCTTCTCAGGGTCACAGTAAAAGAAGAAGAAGAAGAAGAAGAAGAAGAAGAAAAGAAGAAGAAGAAGAAGAAGAAGAAGAAGAAGAAGAAGGGTGTTCTTCTCTTTGAAAAAGGGTGCTTCCAAATGAATAGCTCCTGATGGTAACCAAGAAAATGTCTTATATTTATCTTTGCTGAATTTTTCTTTTTGATAAGAGAAATAACAGAATTGGGGGAACTACGAATGAATTATTATTAATAGCTGGATCTCCTGTAAAATCTTTATTTGATTTTTAATATGCATGCATAATATAAGAAGCTGGTTTGATAGATAATTATAAAGCACTAAGATGAGTACATTTAATAAAAATAAAACAAAGTTGGTAATCCCATAATTGAAAAGGGAAACAACAGAGGTAGAGATAAACAAAAATTGGATCTGAAATTGCAGTTAATCTAACAATCTGTTTTTCTGCCTCCGTTGGCTAGATGATTGTGGAAGGTTCGGTACAATAATTAATATGGCTCTATAGCTACTTAATGCTCACAAGAATGCTCAGGAATCCTGTCATGATGATACGATTGAAATCTCACACCAAAAGCAGCATTTGGAGCTCTCCTGTGTTTGCCTAATTCTTGAGTAAGAGGCAATTTTTCTGTTCACTGTTTCACATATATTTATTTGCAAATTAGAACTGTTTCCAATTTTTTGATATTTTTTCTATTACAAGAAATGTTTTCTTCCTACTCTATGGAGTTACTGCTCTGTTGTATTGTGTCTTATGAAACTGTTCAATGCTTTGAAAAGAAATGTAAAAAGAGCTTTCAAAACTGAAGCTTTTCTGGACTAGATTTCTCTTATAGAATCACATTGCTTCACAGAATTTTACAGGAGATCCAGCTATTAGTAATTATTAGTAATAATTCATTCATAGTTCCCCCAATCAGCAAGAAGGATAAACTATAAGACCTTTTATTGGCTACCATCAGGAGCTATTCATCTGGAAGCACCCTTTTTCAAAGAGAAGAACACCATTCTACTGAGAAGATAGATGAAGTTCTGCCTGGGTATTGCTCCTTCCACACACAAATAAACATTGTTTGAAAGTACTGATATGCCAACTGAACCCAAGATGAGTCGATTCCTCAGCTGCTATAGTATGTTTATCTTTGATTATTATTATATTTGTACAGCTTTTCCATTTGTTAGCTATTCTGAGTCAAATTTGTGAGCCATATAAATTGATTACATACGTATGTACATACATACATACATATTATCATTGAAATGTGCTGGCCAGGAGAAAATAAAAAGTTTTTAATTCAAGAAAGGAAGCAAAATAGAGAACAAGGATTCAGAGAAGAGCTAAAACATAATTATGAAGCAAGTTAGTTTTATGCAATGTGCTAGAAATACAATTTAATTAAGTTAGTTTAATATTGTCTTGTATCTCTTCCAATTATAGGATTCATGATGGTTTTAACTACAGAGCAAATAAACCTGATTGGACAAGTATTTGAATCATATATTCTGGCATATCACCACACTGACATCTTGCAGATTTTAAGGGAAAAAGATGATGACGCCCATTACCCAGTCATTGTTGATGCATTGACACTTTTTGAAACCAACATGGAAATTGGTGAATATTTTAATGCCTTCCCTAATGAAGTGCTTCCTATTTTTGATAATGCATTGCGTAGAGCAGCTACGACATGTCAGTCAGCTTCCCAAGCTCAGGAATTCATCATTAAACAGAATCTTCATGCCAGAATATCAGGTAAATTGTATTTCTTGTGATACATACAAATCTTGGTTAGCTTTGTAAAAAGTTTCTGTGGATTATGTAGCAAGTGTAAGAGTTCTCTTATAACAAGATTATGCTTTTGATTAAGATAGTCTTCCTGCACCTGCCAAACTTGAACAATAATTTTCATAATTGCCAATTAGTATTGGTAGCTGAGGATAATAGGAACAATTTTAAGTAGGAAAAGACTGGCTTATAGAATTCAAATCCAGGAACACAACTACTGACCAGTTCCCATGATCCCCTGAAAATAGGGATCTAGAGCAGATGTCTCCAGGTGTCTTTTGGGCACCAGGGACCGGTTACATGGAGAGAGGTTATTCTGCGGACCGGAGGGAGTTTGGTTTTGTGTGCTGCCTGCATCCCATGGATGGGGCTTTGCTTATATATGCAGCCCAGTTGTTGGCATGCCACAACACAGTACTGGTCCATGGACCAGGGGCTGGTGACCCCTGATCTAGAGGCTTTTTTCATATTCCTTCCACAAGAGGTTTGTGGTGATTTGTGGAATTTGTATCCTGATGCACACAGATTTTGTCTTCCTTTCCTTCCATCAATGGTAATTTTCTGTGTGTGTGTGTGTGTGTGTGTAATGTATGTATGTATATGTATATTTATACACACACACACACCGCTACAGTACCATTGATGGTATGCTCTTTTTCCAGTTTCAGTTCAGATATTTAATTTCCTTTCACAACAGTCAATACTTTCCTAGTCAAGCTTTATATCTCTTACAATTTGTTAAACAAGATAGATGATAGATAGATAGATAGATAGATAGATAGATAGATAGATAGATAAGATGATAAGATAAGATAAGATAAGATAAGATAAGATAGATTCACTCTGCTGATATTTTACTTCTACATCCTGAATGTTTGTTTGATGCTTTTTTCTGACAAGAAAGTCTGATAGTTCTTTGAAACATTGTATCTCTTTTGGTCTTGATTAACTTGTACTTTAAAATGGTCACATAGTTTAAGCCAGTTAATGGGGGTGGGGGAAGGCTGTTACAGGCAAAATAGTGGGGAAACAAAACTCCCTTGTTAATTTTATAAAGAGTATAATCCATTTGAATCTATAGAGATATAAGGTAGTCTTTAAAAAGGAGCAGTGGTTCTGATAGAAGAATTTTTTTGCTTTAAAAATTCTGTTTTATGAAGTAATTTCAAATGAATTAACCCATTAAAAATATACATTGTGTCTATCGTTTTCCTATGATAGCAAGTTCCATTCTGTTGCTGAGTCTCTTTAATGATTGTTGCTGACGTTTTGGGTAGGAAAACTACAACATTGCTAGGTGATATTTCTGTAATTTTTGACAAATATATCCTTAAATAAGGAACACATTAAAAATGATCAGCAAATTTTTTCAACTGCTGATTAGACATTGAGTTTACACATTATACAAATTCGGTTTTAGCTCAGCATGCTATGTGTAGCCAGCCTCTGTAGTTTTAAATTATTATTTAAGCCTTAGCATGCTATCCCAAAAAAAGTATTCGGTCCCCTGGTAGTATATTTGACCAACCACAGTTAAATGAAGTGTGTGAACCAAGAATTCATCATGCCAAGTTGCTAAATCAAAATTAAGAGTTAGTGGAAACTGCCAATAAAATATCTCTTTTTGTTGTTTGCTTGTTGTTTCACCAGGTTTACCCGTATGCCCAGAACTAACTAGAGAACACATCCCAAAGACTAAAGATGTAGGGCATTTCTTATCAATCACTGGCACTATTATTCGGACCAGCCTAGTGAAAGTCCTGGAATTTGAGCGGGATTATATGTGCAACAAATGCAAGCACATCTTCGTGGTCAAGGCTGACTTTGAACAATACTATGCTTTCTGCCGCCCATCGACCTGCCCTGGGAAAGAAGGCTGCACCTCCTCAAAGTTCACTTGTCTCTCTGGAACATCCTGTGTTCCCAGTAGATGCAAAGACTATCAAGAGATCAAGATTCAAGAGCAGGTTGTAAACATAAAATGTTCTCACAGATTTGGTTGGCTATAGGTATCTTGAGGGATTTGCTGGGTAAATGGTAGTAGAAATGTAAGAGCCTTTCTTTATGTCACTATTACCTTTTGCATTATGTAAAAAATGTTTCATAGGAAGTGTAGAGTCACATCCAGGGCTCTTTTTGTTCCCCTTCTGCTATATCCTTGTATCCCATAAATATACTTTTTTGGGGGGGGGGGGACTTTTAGAGCAGATTTGTGGGAATATAGGGTGAAAAGGTTCCATTCTGGTTATTCTCTCAAAAAGCTTCTAACTGGAGTGTAAAGTGCAAGGCAATCTGCTTCTGAATCAATCATTCAATTTTTATTACACTTACAGATTAACATTAGAATCTGCTTCTGAAGAAACTTACATAAGATAGACTCTAATGGAAATATAGATCAAATGAAAGCAGATTTCTAATCATTTGCTTGTCTGAGTACTCATAGGTTGATTTCTCATAGGTTATTTCTAGTTGACCATAGCTTCTTTACATAAATTTAGTGGTAGTCCTTGAAACTTGTATTTGCTAACCTTACAATAAAATAAATACATTTTATGTTGTCCAGGTCCAAAGGCTTTCTGTTGGAAATATTCCCCGTTCTATGATGGTGGTCCTCGAAGATGATTTAGTTGACAGTTGCAAATCTGGTGAGTTCTGTGATAGATTCTTTTGGAAAATTCCTTCGTTTTAGGCATTCATACTTAAAGAAGAATTCAAATTAACATTTTAAATGAGTTCTTGTTTAATAGTAATGTATATGTCATGTTGTTTGGTTGGTGTTATAATTTTATTGATTGTACAACATGCCATTGTTTCAGTTCAATATCAAATCATATGATGATTGGCATTTAAAATTTCCAAGTCTCAAAAGACTATTCTTCAATAACAGAGGCATTGCAATACGCGCTCTTCTATGCTAACACCTTTCCATAGAATTTGGACCCATGTGTTCAAAATATTGTTCTCATTTAATGGTCTTTATTTTCTATGTTTTCATATAGCTTTAAATGCCAACAAAATGTTAATTGCATGCAAATGTGGGGGGGGGGACTGTAGATTCTTCTGTGTGCTTACTTTCTTGTTAACATTTTCCTGCAATTAATTTTTTAAACAGTTCAATAGCCAGAGCTCTCTGGATTTACAATAAGCACACACACACACACAAATAGAGAAAATATAATTTGAGTTAAAGCATAACCAATAAAATAAAATACAAAATAAAGTCATTACACAACCTAGGCAAGATGGTCATCAAACTCTAAACCTATGACTTAATAAATAATTAAAATATGATTAAAAGACTGATGGTAGTATGCTAATGTGGGACCCATTGAGACTCTCTGGGAAGTGTTCCATAAATGGTGCCACCACAGAAAAGGCTGTCTGCCTTGTAAACATCTACTTCACCTTCTTTGGTGTGGAGAGACTCATTAGAAGATAGTAAGGTATGGGTAGGTATATGCAAGAAAAGATTCTCCTTCAGTTTATTCTAACAGGTTTCAGAGTAACTGTTCTGTAATTTCCTCAATTCCTTTTCCATCTCCTTTTAAAGATTTGAGTTACACTGGCCTTTTTTCTAATCCTTGTGGAAGGATTCCTGCATTTTTAGTCAAAAGGTTTTTGAATTCTTTTAGAATCCTGGGATGGACATCGTCCAGAAAACTATAGTCAGTTAGAATAAACAATAATGTGCTAAATTAACACAGGGCTTAGCATGACATATGAAAACTTTATATTCCTGAATGCCAATAATTATATGAGTTGATGTTTTGACTTAAGACAATAGTATTTCATGTAAGATCAGTATAATTATAATACCAATGAAACAACATGACATGTACATTACAAACACTCAAGACTTCTATACTAATGTGTGCCAAATTTTTATGGCAATTCTTCGTATTTATTTGTTTTTGTCTCAGGTGATGACATTACAGTTTATGGAGTAGTGATGCAAAGATGGAAGCCTTTTCACCAGGATTCACGCTGTGATGTAGAGATTGTTTTGAAGGCCAATTACATTCAGGTCAACAATGAGCAAATTATGGGCATCACAATTGATGAGGACGTTCGCAAAGAATTTAAAGATTTTTGGGAAAGACATAAGAATGACCCTTTAGCAGGTTTGCAAAAAAAAATATTAAAAAATGGTATTGACAGCTTGCTTTTGAAATGCACCAATTTTATCCTTTATAATCAAATTGTATTCTCTGCTCTGTGAAATCGGATGGAGAGTTTCATAGATAATAATTGAGGAAAAAGGATAAAATAGCTATTTTATTTTTAACAAAAGGAATGGTGGGTAGCTAGCTTAAAGCATCGCGTCTTAAATTTTACCATGCTATCTCTGGTTGGGTTGATGTATAGACATCAAACAGCAGCCTTCTCCAATTTAGTATGCTATAGTTTCATTGAACCCTTTATTAGTATGCTATAGTTTCATTGAACCCTTTATTAGTCGTACTGAACCCTTTATTAGTCGTACTGGCCAGCAATGATGGAAATTGTAGTCTTGCAATTCCTTAGACTGGGGGAAGATGCCATACCCTGTACTGCTGTTGTGGAATTGATATGGTAGCTTGAGCACAGATAGAATGCACATAGGTTTATTGCTTTTTCATAGTTATGATCAAAGAAACAGAAGACAGATGCTGGCATTTGTGTATATGATCAATACATTTTTATATACTATTTCTCCCACCCAGAATTCCATATATCTTCCTAAGTTGCATGTAGAGCTGTTGTAGAAGTTCCAGTTCATTTCACTGGAGACACCTATTCCATTATGTGCCTTTTTCCAATTAAATGAAGGAAGGAAGCTTTTGTTGATGTAAGAATTTTGCACCTGGAATAGAACTCTTAAGGACCAATAATAATAATCTGTGGAATCTTTCTTAGAATCTTTGATTCTACCCTTTTAGAATATCAAAGCTTTACCCAATGTGTTGTCTGCCAGATGTTTTGAACTAGTTTTCGTTATTTTATTTATTAAATTTTTATGCTGCCCACCTCGCTAGGACCAAGTTCATTAGACCCAGTTAAGGTAAGATGTGATTAGGAATGATGGGCGTTGTCATTCTAAAATCTGGAAATAATGATTCAGTAAATCAATGAATACATTTAACCTAAAGAAAAAACATTTTCACCCTGTTAATCTCTGTCAAATTATCCAATAAAAAGCATTGGATCTAGCAGTTTATTTTTACTATAACTGAATCAAAATGAAAATTAAGAAAACATCACAGTGATTTCTAAACCACCTATATAAAAGCTAAGATGAATTAGGCATGGTTAGTACTTGAATGAGACATCCCAGATTTACAGTATTGTCTAGATTGAGAAAAATGAAAAAGTGTTGTAGAAGGAAATAGTGGCATTGCTGCCTTAAAAATTATATGGATATTCAAAAAGTTGGCAAGATCACTGAAAATCAAGTCAAAAGAGACTTTACTGATTATTTTTCAGTTTAAACCAAGGACAGCATAATAAATAGAAGCATAGGTGGGATTGTACATATGTCAGAGAAAAAGATCAAAGTATATTAATCTATTATTCTTTTCATACTTTGCAGGGAGGAATGAAATTTTAGCAAGCTTGTGTCCTCAGATTTTTGGATTATATCTTGTGAAATTGGCTGTAGCTATGGTGCTTGCAGGAGGGGTACAGAGAACAGATAGTACCGGCACCCGGGTTAGAGGTTGGTATACAATATTCTCTTCCCTCTTATTCCCACACTGTAATAGAACTCTTTTCTTCATCTCTCTACTTGTTAGACATTGACCTGAGAAATATTTTTAAATTTAGATTAGATTAGTTTTTTTCTTTTTTGTGTACATTCTTGGAGAACTAAACAGGTTAAGGATTCTATTTCATAGTTTTTACAAAGCCTACAAAGGACAACTCAACATAATAATGCTTATGGACAGAATCAACATTAAAAAGATGAACCATACATGTCTTTTACAATTTCTAGAACTAAAATATGCTTTATTATAAAATGAATATATATATATACAAAATGCATGTTTCCTTCCTTTTTTGCCCTTTTTTGCATTTCTTATTTAATATTGCACCTTACTTTACCCAAAGCAAAGTTTTAAATTTGAAATTAATAGCCATAAATATCATAAAAATTGTTATTGTTATGCTACAGTGTATGTTTAATGTGAACAATATTTTAGGTATAGTTAATGTCATAGTCTGAATTTCATTTATAATGAAATTCAAAATATCTTTAGCTCTTAAAAAAAATAAAACTCCTCTTTGTGATGTCTTAGTACATAAGTTTCTCTTCTTAAATTGACAAAAGAATGATGACCTTGTGATATGCATTGCAGATATCTTTAAAAAATACAAGAGGTTAGAATAGGGATTTGAATTGTAAATATATTATTTCCCATTTGATTGAAAACTTTTAGAATATTTAGCTGCTAAAGAGTAAGAGTATACATTTTTATCACTAGTTTAAAGTTAATAATATATTCAAATAATATTCAAACAGAAAATATTAATCAATTTCAATCATCTGTATTCCAAGGAACAGCCTTTTAATCTCTAACTAGAGTGTGTTTAAATTGGTTATGATAAACTTTCAGCCAGTTGTTATTTTGAGGTTGAATGCCTGAATTAATGTTTACAAGAAGGTACATTATCTGCCTCTTGATTGTGGGCATGATCTTCAAAGGGTTTTGTTTATATGTCTGAGTCTTATGGTTAACCATTGAAATTTAAAAACTGCCTTTGAAATAATGGTATCATTTCTGTATTAATGTAGAATACCCAGAAACGCCTTTTGGAAATTAAGATAATCTATTCTGTTCTAAATAAGAGTGGTTTTTGTCAACTCTTTTTCTTGTTTTTGTACTTTTCCATTTAGAAATGATTGTCAGTAAATGTTTTTGCAAAATATCAAAATGATGGACAATTCTGTCATTTTTGATCACAGTTTCACGTTTACCTTTTCCCATATTATGATTAAATTAAAAATGCATGTATTAGTGATCAGTAAGGCCATGTAGCAATCTGAGTATGAAGGAGAAAAGGTGACTCGTTTAAATGAACCTGCATGCTTTTCCTACGAATTATTGATTAGAGATGAGCTTAAATTTCTGCTTTTTATATTTCTTCAATACCATTTTCTTCTAAAATATGGTCTGTAGAAAACTTGGGCATCTTTACTCTACCTCCAGGTGAATCACATCTTTTACTGGTTGGAGACCCCGGTACTGGTAAATCTCAATTTCTGAAATATGCAGCAAAGATTACTCCACGATCTGTACTAACAGCAGGAATTGGATCTACAAGTGCAGGTAAATAATGCTGGATGGGTATCAACTTTTAGAAAAAAGGTAAGAGACAAAACGCCCAAATTCTCCACGGATATGTAGGCTCTGCTGAAAATTGTACACAGAGACACTAGTACAGGTTTTTCTGTCTCACTGTTTTTTGTCTCGCTGTTGACAACCACAGTTGTTGTCCCTGATCACATTTCTTCCTGCGGTGGTTCATGCCCCCACTGGTGGTTCACAACTCCCCTCTTTTTTTTTTACTATCACCCAGATGTTGCTAGATCTTCAAAATCCTTGCCTAGCTTCCTCCACATTCAGCAATCCCAGATATTCCTGTGATCTAATATGTCATCTCTTATTCCGCGGTTGGCTGGAAATGCTATGATACAGAAAGAGGCCTGTGTTGATGGCAGGCAAAAGTGCAGCTCTAGGCAGTTTTTCCCCCCATGCAGAAGAAAACTGTTCCTATTTTAGTGATTTATGTTTGGGGAGGCAGATGTTAGACCAGGGGTAGTCAACCTTGGCTCTTTTATGACTCGTGGACTTCAACTCCCAGAATTCCTGAGCCAGCTGTGCTGGCTCAGGAATTCTGGGAGTTGAAGTCCACGAGTCATAAAAGAGCCAAGGTTGACTACCCCTGTGTTAGACAAAGGATGCTCCTTGGATTATATTTGAATTGTAATGCATGGCAGATGTACCTATTCCAATAATGCATCTTCAGGTTAGCTTGTAACTAAGGAGTAAGTCTGTGCATAATCAGTACAGCACTATTTGGTAGCTCAGGAAGAAAACTTTCATTTCTAAGCAAGGGAGAGCAACCCGTGAATTTTAGCCTCTTTTTTTTTTTTTGCAGTTCTTTCAATTTTCCAGTTCAGCAACCCTGAGTTAACAATGGCACAGTTTTTCTCTGATAAATGTATTCACACGTTTTAACATACAGCATTTAAAAACCCAAAATGCAAAAACAATGTGAGAAACATATCAAAGCACCATCAGGCCTCAGGAGCAGAATGCTGGTAGAGGTATCCAAGGCCAAGTTCTCCAGAGTAAAAGAAAAAAAAATAATTCAGGCAGCAGAAATTAGGAGGCACTAGAAATGCACTGCTGCTCAGAAACAATTAAGACTACATGCTAACCTGATTTCGTTCTAAATCAGAAGTTATACCGAAGAGGTGGTAGTCTTCCCAATAGATGTTATAAGCATCATTAAATGATCTGTTCCATTGTGGAAATCCTTCCATTCTCTTCCATTTGACTACGGTAGCAATATTTGGATTGGGGAAGGATAATCTGGGGATAATAAGAGGTAAATGGTGGTACTTTTATTGCGAAAGTTAGTCTCACTTGGGAGTGTCTAATAGTTAACATGTGAACAGAAGAAATGCTAAGCCTATGGAGATTCTCAGTCATCCAGGTCATGATTGTCTCAAAGGTGCTCTTTCAGCAACTGGACCTCAAAGCTGAAGAAGTGAAACATTTTAAAAAAACAAAGTCCAGTTGCCTCTTGAAAAAGCACCTTTGGGACAAATGGCTAAGCCCTATTCTCCATTTTCCTCTAGAGGAATGGGCATGGTCTTCATATAGTCAAACAACTAAGAATGAAGGTGAAATGAAATCCAATGCAGGAATTGCTGGCTGCCTTGCAGGCAAGGCTCTTGGTACTCAAAGCGTAACCTTAAGAGATATGGACAGATAGATCAAAAGTTAAGTATATAGTTGCTAAGGCCCACTTATGTTAAAAGTGGTTCTCCCTTGGTGCCAAAAAGTAGGGAAAGATCCTGCTACTTGAAAATGAAGGAGGCTCAGGAAGGGACAGTGTAATTTAGGATATGTTTCAAAAGAAACATTGCTAAAATTGTCTGAATTGCTAATGTGTTAGGAGTGGGTCATGCAAAATCCTAAATGTCTCCTAAAGCTCACTAGCAGATCTCTTAGTATGTTATTTGAAAGGATAAACCTATTGAAACTGAATAAACCTATGGGGCTATCCAGGAATGCAAGCTCCTAGTTCAATAAGCACCACAGATGCCTGTAGAATAATAGCATGTGCAACTGTCAGAACTGATGTTAGCCTGGACTTCATTCAGAGTTGACAGTGTCAACTGACCAATTCTTGAGCTGATTACTAAATCAGTAATTCTTGACAATCAGTTCAGGAATTAATCAATTGATATATTCCTTCCCTCTTCCCAAAAAGTTTTCTTTATACTGTATTATAGGGGATACTAACTTTTCTGATATAGATTCTACAGAAATAATATTTAGCAGCCACTAACAATGGCAATATTTGAATAATGGCCACCAGAACTGACATTAAGGGAGAATTTCAATGGGAGTTATTTTTTAAATGGAATTATTTTATGGCAGCTTTCTATTGCCAAATTCTTAGATCAAGAACCATATTTGAGTCTTAGGAAAAATATTCGGATATGCGTATGGATAAGAAGAAATTTATATATATATATGTACTCAAAATACTCATTCACATTCATACCACCATTTTCAGATCTTTAAAATTCCTACTTAAATCGTTAATCTTATTTCCACATTAAAACCAAAATTCATTCTCTTCCCATCACCTGTAAAGTACTTTGCACAGCCACCTTCGTACAGTATATCAATTTTACTCTTAGTAGCTGCTCACTGAATTCTGATAGTGGCATGAGAAGTTATATGGCACTTCTTTTTTCACATTGCTAAACTTTATAGTAGAGTGAGCTGCATGGAAAATCATGAGATGTATGGCAGACCCAAAGTTACATACTGAATCCTGAGCTTCAGATACAGCAATTCATATCAAATTAAAGGTAGTCATTTTGGATCTTAACTTTCCTTTGGCCTTGTCACCTCTCAGAGTATTCATCTAGAAAACCTATAACATGCATTGCAACCTTTTTCTGAATATTAGATAACAATAAAAAGCTAAAAAGGACAGAAAGTGAGCCCCCGAGATCTGGCCATCTCCATACTCCTGTCAGTCCACATACAGTCAGACATGCACAGTATTTGGTATGCCCCATATTGCTAACCACTAATCTCAACCAACCAATGTAGTAATATATCTATATATACACACACAAATATACTTACTCATAGATGTGAATGGCATCATCTAGAGGAGTCACACCGATTTATGTTCACACCTTTACTCTTTGCAAGCCCTACATTCTATCAAATTATATGTACATCTTTCATCCAAGAGCCAACAACAAAGCTACCTTGACATTTGGGGTCATAATCAATTTATAATGCACATCATTTAGCTGCCCTGAATGAGAGAAGAGGCCAATAGTTACAGCGCCCATGTGGATAATTGTACTATACTGATAAAGATTTGGGGCTTGTGTTTCTTAAACCATAAATTCCTATAACAGTATTTGCCACCTTATTAGGGAAAAAGTCTGGAGTATTATGGCTAACTAAAGAAATTAAAATCCTCCATTTCTGGTTTGAGGTACTATACAATTCCAGTAGCAGCTGTGCCATTTCCAACATTGCTTGGGAGCGTAAAGCTTGTCAGACTTTGAAGTTTTACTACACATTACACATTTTCTTTCGCCTGCAGTAGGCATCATAATTTGACAAGTGTGCAATGGCTTCTGCCCAGACAAGAGCCCTTTGGCAGCCTGCTTATAACACTGTTGTCACTGATAGAGTAATATTAGGTTACATTAGACTGGTCTTGTATGAATCTTAAAAAAGTTTTAAAGTTAACATCTGTACACTTTACAAGTAGCTGCCACTCAAAAGCTTCTAAAGCACAAAAAAAGATCATTTCATTCAAGCTAAGCTTATATAGACTTCACTAAAGCCCATCTATAATTTATAACTAAAAACATGTAAACGTCTATCATCCCTGCCTACCTCCCCGTTTGCCTATCTTTATACATATGGGTAATAAGCTTGAACACTAGATTAAATAAAGTCTCAGGGAGTTACTTAAAAATAATTTTATTTATACATCCACTCAAATACTTTTCCTTATAAACTTTCTACAGGGTGTGTGTTCTTTAAACGACTTTCACATTTGTTTAATAAGTAATTCCAAAAAGAGGTTTCCGTGATGGTTGTGTTCTGTGTACTGTGTGTGTTTAGAGCTCAACATATAACATGGCGCAGAAGGTCACATGCAGTCCATATGAGATTCCAACATGACGTTTAGAGAGTTTTCAGATGTTGGCCACCCTTTTGAGGCAGAAGGCAGGGCATCTGTAGAAAGGAGTGATTGGAGGTTTGGGTTACTGCTCTCGGCATCTGTCAGTTTTTCAGTGTTGTCCTCCCAGTTAATATGGAATCTTGTAACTCTGGGATTAGATGCCAAAATATTCCTCTGGAGCTAGAAAACAGAGAGATGAATGTTTTATAAGATTTAGATTCATAAGAAAAGACTTACTTTCATATTGGATGATGAGCACAACATAAACCAGGAAAGGAAAGGTCAAGAAGTTGAGAAAAATAATAATACAGCGGTTTAAACGTCAAAAGGGAGACAATTCAAAGCTGGCTTATTTCTCTCCATTGTGCTCTTGGGTAAAATAGTAAATCAACTGGTGCAAATGTGGGTAGCAAAGAAACAACTTCCTTTTTTGCTCTGAAGACAATGCTAACTCCCTCTTTGTGCCCCTTATATTTTCACTGAAGGTTAAATTTCTGATTCAGAATCTATATGCTATAAACAGGTCAACATTTTTTTCACAGTAGGAATTCACATTCCCTATATAAGTTCAATGAATGATGAAAGAACTTTATAATGGAACTTGTTAAATTACAATTGGTAGTTAGGTAAGGATGTCACATAATCATTTGCAGGACCTCTTGCATGCTTCCCCATTAACACTGTAGGAAGCTGGCAAAGAAGGTCTTTAATGGCGATCACGAAACTTTGGAAACATTGCAATGACCAGATTGGTCTTAAGTACCACTTGTTCAGTGCCACTGTAAGTTCAAACAGATGCTGAACTAGTGATCACTAAGTGAGGATCACTTATAGATATTACATTGTGTAATACCAAATAGTACATCCAATACACTCTTCCTTTCAACAAAGAAGGTATCAAACAGATTTGGGATATTTTTGTTCTGAAAAGTAAATACTAAATTTACAACAAAGTCTAGGTAAAAGACTTTGTGAACAAAGAACAAAAAAATCTCCCTCCCCAATGAAGACCCTTTAAGCCTATCCAGAAATCATATGGCCAGGCTTAAAATCTACTTCATTATCTTGCTTTCTGCTATAAAGTATTAATAAGCAGCATGTCACTAGACCAGACATGTCAAACTCGTGACATCACACATCGTATCCGAGCTTTTTCGCCATTGCCAGCAATGGGGTGGGTGTGGTTTCCTGATGACGCGTCCAGCCCACGGGCCAGCAGTTTGACACCCCTGCACTAGCCTAAAGATATATTTATAAAGGAACATACACATATATGCATGCATTCCTAGACTAATTTAAGAGTTAATTTATGTTCTAGGGCTTGATGTCTAACTTTAACCATCATAACATTGTTAAACTTATTAAAGTCATTAAGTTGAGGGCTACCTATACGCTAAAGATGAAGTAATGATATTTCTCTGAGCAGCATATGCTCAACTTTGGAAGCTGTGAATTGGGACCAGAATTAAGATTCTAAATCCATTTGCCACAAATCCACCCTTGTTGGTTTAGACTACAAGTGCACAAAGCAAAAAAAAAACAACACAAGCTTTCTTCTGCACACAGAACAAATACAGTGGGCCACATAGGTCTGCTTGCAGGAAACCCCAATGTTGATTTAGGTTTCCCCTAAAACAAATATGGAAGAGTTTTAAAGAGCAGGTAAGACAAGGCTGGTGCCCCTTGTTCCTCTCTCTTCATCTCCTAGCTGTGCGGCAGCTTTGTTCCCTTTTATGTTCTCTTTCAAATACTTTGCACCAATGACCTTTCCCTCTGGTGTGCGCTTGTACCAACAAGGATGGATTTGTGGCTAATGGATCTTAATTTCAGTCCCTACCAGCACACAAGGGCCTCACCCACCTTTGACAGCTGTATACCACCAGCCTGCCTTTTCCCTGCTAGCTCGGGGTCCATGCGCAGAGTGCTGATACTGCCTGATGCTCACTGAATGATGAATTCAGCTTACGGAATGGTCAGTGCCTAGAACAGTTTGTAAGTCTCTAGTTTGGAGGAATACTTTCTCAAGTAGTTCTTTTTTTTTTTGTCACAATATAATGTGAGGGATTTAAGACAAATTTTTTTTGGGGGGGCTATGCTCGACTAACATTCCCTCAGACCAGTGATGGCGAACCTTTTAGAGACCGAGTGCCCAAACTGCAACCCAAAACCCATTTATGCATCGTCAGGTGCCGGGTGGGTATGGCCCATTGGGTGGGTGTGGCTGCAGTGGTAACAGCAGACTGGGTGGGACTAAAAAGTTCAATCAATCAATTCCAGCTTTGCGAGATCTTTTTTTTTCCTTGCGAGAAGTTGAAATTGACTGATTGATTGAACCTTTTTTTTTGTACACGGCGGTGGAGGCCTAAAGCAAAAAGGTTTTATAAAACCCAGCTGAAGGCCTAGGACTGGGGCGACGGCACGCATGCCCACAGAGAGGGCTCTGAGTGCCGCCTCTGGCACCCGTGCCATAGGTTCGCCACCACTGCCTCAGACCATCCTAGAGGAAGGAATGACCCCGGAGGTACAAAATTCAGAGCCCATCCTAGAAGAATAACCCCGGAGGTACAAAATTCAGCATTATCACTAATAGATAACAAAAAACTGCTTAATTTTACCTATTAATTGTTGCTTATTTTTAAGCAACATGGACTAACATTCTATTTTACTTCAGTGTAGTTTAAAAAATGGATTTGGATGGATTTACATAGTATTATATCCTACCTTAGAAAAGTCTGGCTTTACTGGAGGGTTTTCTCTCAATTCTGTTTCAGTATATTCATTGTTTACATAATACCCAACTCTGATAAATTCTTGACCTCTGTAAGTGCACGTAATTAAGACAACTGTTACACCTACAGCATCTGCATCAGGAATAAGTCCTGGATTAGGAGCATCTGCCTATAATAAAAAAATAAATAAAAGGAAACAGGGTTAATTATCAAGTTACATAATTTAGATTTCAAATACTATCATTATTTCATTTCCTGGGGTCAGATGATATTAGGTTAATTTTTAAAAGACTTTAAGTGTATTACTAGCCTTCTTTTACCTTGGATTTTTTTGAATACCACCACCAAGTAAGCAGACTTATATGTCAACAACCAGACCATTTAATTAAGAAGTTATCTACCTTAATCCGTTATCTCAAAAGGCAACTTCTACAAACTAGACTGACTCCCACAAAATTTCATATCTCTGTGTATTGGGGGGGTATTGTATATATACTGTATATATAATTGTAGAAAATCTAGGCAGCCCCAATTCATTTTAGATCCATTGATAACTTGGCTACTTTTGCAACTATCTCTTGTCCTGCGTCTCATGTTCAATAAATGAAGTGGCTCATTTAGGATCAGAGCAAAGTAAAGCAAGTGGGAGGCTTAGCTTTACCCACCCTAGTTGTAAAACCTTTTTTTTTTAATGGAATAACCCATTTTGGGAGATTTACCATCCTCCTACCTCTGGAGATCAGACAAAAGGGTTATCTTAACAGAAATATTTAACAGAGTAAGAGTTGGAAAGGGACTTGAAAGCCTTCTAGTCCAACCCCCTACTCAAGCAGGAAATCCTATACCATTTCAGACAAATGGTTGTCCGATCTCCTCTTAAAAACCTCCAGTGATGAAACACCCACAACTTCTGGGGACAAGTCGTTCCACTGATTTTAATTGTTCTGTCAGAAAATTTCTCCTTAGTTCTAGGTTGATTCTCTCAATTAATTTCCATCCATTGCTTCTTGTCTTCAAATAAATACTTTCCTCTAGGTTTGAACGTAATTGAGAATGTTACTTCAAGTAATTTAATATTATTATGCCTCAGTACAGGTTAGGCCACTGCATCCAAATATCAGGTTTGAATTTGTTCTTTAAGTGTGATTTATGAAAACATCCATTCTACTCCACTTATGGACTCTTCTGTTCCTTAGCAATTATTTTTGCTCTGGATCACTTATTGTTCATGTGAACAAGAAAGTGGTTATGTCCAACACAGGAACATACATGATTTAAATTAGACATCAGGTAAAGATGGTTATCTAGCCTTCGCTTAAACTCTTTAAGTCTGGAAACTGCTTTCAATAAATGACAACTCCGAATTTCAGTTACATTTAACCAATGAATTGGTGACATTTGGTCATGAAAAAGTTATTATTTCTATTATTATTATTATACTTTTATCCTGATATATGTGTTAACTCAGTGACGTTAAGTAATATTCCTGCCTCCTATTTACCTCCAAACAATTTAGAGGAGCAACTATTGTTCAGTATTTAAGAACTGGCTTACCTGAAATACAAACATGTGTCTTCCTGCAGGAACGGGGCCTACTAAAACTGAATCTAAAACTTGATCGTATTCCTCACTTTCTGCTGAGCCCACATAAATGATTTTCCATTCCAAATCTGCGTTAGAGAAAAAGACTTTTAAATAAAACATTCACAATTTTGGTTTTATTTAAAAACAAACCTCGCCCGCAACAGTAACAAAACCCCTTCCAAACTGCCATCTCTTTGAACTCTTAAACTTGAAAACAAAAATAAGAAACCGTAATCTAACTTAGCTTCAATCAAATCAAGCCCCGAACAACCAAATGCTGAAATCAGTAGCACTTACTGAAAATAGTTGGATGGGGTGGCTAATTGAAGTTTCATTTTCAATTTCAAATTACAGCACCCTTCTCCAACGCCAACTCCTCTGCCCACTGGGGATGAGAAAAGACAACGGGCTCTTTGGCCACCTATTAAGTCCCAGTTTGTAACGCTTGAGTTGACAGGGTGATTTCGTTTCGCTCAACAGGGAAGCGAAAACTGGAATTGCTCACTACTCCCGGACCTGCAAGGTCCGATAACCAAGCGCTCGTCCAAACGAGACGCGTGCGAGGAGTTACGGAAGCAAAGTAGCGCCACGGTTCCTTCTACAGATACTTGCACGCTTTGCAATTGCGAGTCCCTCGAGAAAAGCAAACCGTGCTCCAGACTGCTAAGGGGCATCCAAGGCCACCTAAAGCTAGGCCACTGCTGGCAGAGCCGTGCCCTGCCTTGCCCCTTCCCGGCTCGGCGTCCAGCTCCGAGCATGCGAGCGGAGCTCGCTTAAGCCCTCCTCTCGCGTATGCGCCCGACGACCCGCTCACCACGGCGGCGGCGGCAACATGGCTGCTCCCAGCGCCCGAGCAACTTCCCAGCAACTTGAGGCTTCCCCTTCTCGCGGGCGCTCGCGCCTCGCCCCAAGCCGCGCGGCGGGGGAAGCCCAGGCAGCGCTGCCGGCTCGCCTCCTCCAGGCAGCCCGCGGAGCCCCGGCAGAGAGAGACGCTCTCGCCGCCGAGGCCTTTGCAAAGTTTAAGCCTGGAAGAAGCCCGAAGAGGCTGGCGGCGGCCGGGGAGAAGGCGAAAGAAGGCTCCGCGGGACTCACCTTCGGAGAGGTCCTCTATGCACTCGAAGGTGATCTCGAACTGGAAGGGGTTGTAGAAAGGCGAGGGGTTATCCAGCACCACGACGTTGTTCACCTGAACCTTTGCCATGTTGGGCGGGCGGGCGGGGGGGGGGGGGGGGGGGGGGGGNACTGTTTGCAGCTTTTGCTACTCCACGAAACTACAGCCCATTCTCCTCGGTTAACTGGCAGCGCGGGCGCGGATTGGCTACGGGCGGAGCCGTGACCCTCCTCCCGCTGCCGAGGTTTCCCTGAGAGCAAGAAGGGCTCCGTGGCTGGAGCGGAGTGCCGGAGCTTCGCTGGCGCTCCACCTGCCGGGCTCGGCGCCGGTTTTCGCGGCGGAAGCGCCCGCGGGACTTCGCTTGGAGGAAAGGGGCGTGCGCTTGGCGCCGCCGGGACGCCTTCCCCCCCCCTCAGACCAGAACTCTTTCCTCCTTTTCCCCCCTTTCGGGGTTTTATTTTGCGTAAAAAGTAACGCGCTTTTGATTGAAAGATTTAGTTGAAAGTAAAGCAGCTTTTTCCACCCTAGTGCAGGGGACGTGATGGCGTTGGATTGCAATAAAAATATATGTAATATCAGTGCTTTTTTTCTATAAAATAAAAAAAAGATGCCGGAACTCACACACGTCATACAACCTGCCTTGCCTGCCCTACAAGGTTCCATCCCAAAAAGGTGCCGGAACTCCGTTCTGGGCGTTCTATGACAAAAAAAAAAACAAACCCCTGTGTAATATATACAAAAAAACACACATATGTATGGTGAGTGATGTTGCCTAG
The DNA here is from genome assembly GCF_001527695.2 of Protobothrops mucrosquamatus. NCBI lineage: Eukaryota > Metazoa > Chordata > Lepidosauria > Squamata > Viperidae > Protobothrops > Protobothrops mucrosquamatus. Next base: position 343,800 of record NW_015386306.1, read on the forward strand.
TGGCTTATTCACATTAGCAACTAGGCGGCTTCGTTAGCTTAAGCCAGTATCAGTTGAGGAATTCTGGGAGTTGAAGTCCACGTGTTTTAAAGTTGCTAAATTTGAGAAACACTGGCTTAAACCCAAACCTCTGGCCTTTGTTCAAGAAGCTTTTTTCATTTTTCTGCTTAACTATTAAGCTACTAGACAGGGAATCAAAGTTCTGAAACCTGTGCTTTTTTTTTTTTTTTTATCCACTGCTAGATCTGCCCACTGATTGTTCATGGGCAGGTCTAGCAGTGGATAAAAAACAGCACACTGAAATTTAGGCAAGATGTAATTGGAAACATGTTTGGAATTAGATTTCAGCCTCTGTTAGGTGCATTGCATTTTTTTAAGGCTTGAGTTTAATACTGCTTCTGGATCAATGGACCTCCACGTATGAGACATAACCAAGAAACCCTAGATGAGGTCAAATCACCAGGACCAGATGGATTCCACTCCAAGGTTCTGAAGGAACCGGCAGATGTGATCTCAGAACCACTGAACTATATCTTTCAAAGATCCTGGAGCACTAGGAAACTACCAGAGGACTGGAAAAGAGCTAATGTAGTTCCCATCTTCAAAAAAATGAAAAAAAGTGGATCCAGGAAACTACAGACCTATCAACCTGACCTCAATACCTGGGAAGATTCTGGAAAAGATAAGCAACGAATCAGCGAACACCTAGAGGCAAACAAAGTCATTACCAAAAGCCAACATTTGTTTGTTAAAAACATATCATGCCAGACAAATCTTATTGCATTCTTTGAGGCCCAGTACTCTTCAACTTCTTTTTTTTTTTCAAAAAATTTTTTTTATTATTTTCAACATAAAAAAAAAGCAATCACAAGTACATCACAATTAAAAAACTCCCCCCCACCCCCCACCCGGACTTCAACTTCTTCATCAAAGATTTGGATGAGGAGATAGATGGGGAACTCATCAAATTTGCAGATGACACCAAGCTAGTAGGAATAGCCAACACTCCAGAAGATAGGCTTAAGATACAGAAGGATCTTGACAGACTTGAACATTGGGTGCTCTTTAACAAAATGAAATTCAGTGGTGAAAAAAGTAAAGTTCTACATAGGCAAGAAAAGCCAAATGCACAGGTACAGTATAGGTGTTGCCTCACTCAATAGTAGTAACTTGAGAGAGATCTTGGAGTCCTAGTGGACAATCACTTAAATATGAGCCAGCAATGTGCTGCAGCTGCCAAAAAAAGCCAACACAGTGCTAGGCTGCATTAACAGAGGGATAGAATCAAGATCACATGAAGCGTTAATACTACTTTACAACGCCTTGGTAAGGCCATACTTGGAATACTGCATCCAGTTTTGGTCACCACGATGTAAAAAAGATGTTGAGACTCAAGTGCAGAGAAGAGCAACAAAGATGATCAGGGGACTGGAGGCTAAAACATATAAAGAACGGTTGCTGGAATTGGGTATGTCTAGTTTAATGAAGAGAAGGATGAGGTGACAGGATAGCAGTGTTCCAATATCTTGGGGATTTCCACAAAGAAGAGGGAGTCAAGCTAGTCTCCAAAGCACCAAAGGGCAAGACAAGAAGCAATGGATGGAAACTAATCAAAGAGAGAAACAACCTAGAACTGAGAAGAAATGTCCTGGCGGTTAGACTAACCAGTGGAAGAGCCTGCTTCCAGAAGTTGTGAGTGCTACAACACTGGAAGTTTTTAAGAAGAGATTGGATAACCATTTGTCTGAAATGGTATAAGATTTCCTGCCTGAGCAGGGGGCTAGACTAGAAGACCTCCAAGGTCCCTTCCAACTCATTCTATTCTATTCTATTCTATTTTAATGAAAACATTTTAGCAGCTTAGAATGTTTTCCTTGTTGTAGCCTTTCTTTCATAATCTTATGCATGTGATTGATGGCTTGGTCACATTTCAAACTGTTGCAGTAAACTTCATTGTGATGCTGCCTTTCAGAAACATCCAGAAATTGTAACTATTTCAATATTCTAGTGTTTTGTCATTGATTGGTTCTAGCCATTGAACTGCACCAGTACTGTGTAGATCAAAAACCACTCTCGTTCGTACATTTCTAGAGAAAATCTTTATGCTGTGGCTAGTATGGCTGAGTTTGAGTTTCCTTTTGCTGCAAAGCAAACCTATAAGTATATATTTAAGCATAGTAAAGTTATAGATTAATATTTTCAATTTTTTAGCCTTTTCAAGTTTGGGTACACACCAGCTATATGAACTTCAACTCCCAAAATTCTCAGCAAATAGCCATGCTGGCTGTCAAATTCTAGAAGATGAAGTCTGCAGATTTGGATAGAATGCTGAAGTGGGGAAATAGTACTTCTTGAATACAGTATTGGAAATATAATACAATTTTACCACCGAATGTCTATGGAAATTCTCAGTCATCCAGGTCATAGTTGTCCCAAAGATGCTTTTTCATGAGGCAACTGGACTTTCTTGTTTTTCTTTGAAGACGTTTCGCTTCTCACCCAAGAAGCTTGGATGAGAAGCGAAACATCTTCAAAGAAAAACAAGAAAGTCCAGTTGCCTCATGAAAAAGCATCTTTGGGACAATTTTACTATTGCAACCAAACAAATGCAACAACACTTAAACTACTTTTAAATCAGCAGATTGAAAAACTAATTGCCAGAGGAGTGTGAATATGAAAATATTTTTCCTGTTCTAGTTAAAATCAAATGTTAATCCCATTTAAGAAATGACAGAGTCTTATTTTTCATGCAATGAACTATCAGTGTAGTGATAATTTGCGTGAGATGAACTATCAATGATATATTAAAAAAGGAGTAAGATCTTCTAATACCCAGTAGAGTGGCTTCATGTTTGAAATGGTAAATGTACAAAATAAATATTGTAATTTTGCTTTAATTTGTCTCTTGTGTATATTTCAAGCAAATTCCCTATATTTTTAAAGAATCCCTATCTGGTTAGCTTTATTATAGTCTCATTAGTTGTTATCTGCTTTAAAATGCAGAATTTTCATGAGGACCAGTGAGAAAACTCTTGGGTTAACAATGCAGATGTCAACAGTGTCAAATTTCTGTTCACCTAGAATTACCATATTTCCCCAAAAACAAGATCCGGTCTTTTGGGGGGGGGCACCAAAAGATGCATTAGGGCTTATTTTGGGGAAAACACGGTATTGGTGATCACCCGAATGCAGCCGAAAGACGGTGGGACGGAGTGGGTGGCGCATCGGGATCACTTGCCTCCCCCCCAAGCCTCTGCCTGCTGCCGGTGCTGCTGCGCGAGGCTCCCGCAAGCCAGACAGCCACACGGCGCGTCTGGATCTCCTGCCTCCCCCTGCCTCTGCCTCCGTGCTTGGACTTACCTATGCTGTGTGGGCTGCGGCTGCTGACAGACACCATTGACCCCCGTACTCTCACCACCTCCTGTGCTGGCCATGCCTGCCCCCAGGCTTATTTTTTGGGTAGGGCTTATATTAGGAGCATGCTAAAAAAAATCAGGCTAGGGCTTATTTTCTGGGTGGGTCTTATTTTTGGGGAAAACATGGTAGTAAAGCTTTTATGTTCATATGGTTTAAGTATGGGCTTTGGAAAGTCACACTGAGATGATCCTCAGAGCAAGAATACTCTGCTTTCAAGTGCATTTTCAAAACAACTGCTTGTACTACTATCAAGCTTTTACAGGGAAGATTTTGTTCTCAAGGTTTGACTGTGACTGCTGTGAAAGACTCTGGAGAATGGAATTTGGAGGCTGGTGCACTGGTCCTGGCTGATGGAGGCCTTTGCTGCATAGATGAATTTAACAGCATCAAGGAACATGACAGAACAAGCATCCATGAGGCCATGGAGCAGCAAACCATCAGTGTTGCCAAGGCTGGGTAAGTATGTTTAAAATGTTAAGATTGCTGCTGTACTTTTTAAATTGATCCTTGTGCTAATGTTGTAGGATTGCCTATGTGATGAAGTGGTTTGAGGGTACAAATTAAGCCTGAAAAATCCAGACTCCACTCCCCATTTAATTATGAAGCTTTCCATCTCACCAGCCTCACAGAGGATAAAATAGGGACAGGGCGGAAGAAGAAACATGTCTTGGAGGAATAGTGGATTATAGATGTAATAAAACATATTTCAATATTCAATTTTATTACTGAGATCAGAGACAACACAATATAACTTCAATTTAAAAAACAGTGTGCTCTATAGGATATTATACATCACTATCCATATAGATGGGGTTGTATAGGTTGTTATAGATTGCTGCAACCCAGCCCATTCAACAATAACACAAAGATTACAGTGGGTACTCTGCAGCTCCAAAGCTCTTTCACAGCCCCTGATATTTTGAGTGTATTACTGCATTTTAACATCCTTCCAACATTATTCAAAATTACCAGGTGAAGAAGCAGCAGGTTTTGATTAGCTATTAGCTCTCATTTTTTTCCCATCTCCTGTTTGAGATATCACAATGAATTGTTAAAATTTGCAGCAAATCTTTCTGAATGTGTATAAAAGCTGGATGCATGAGAAAAAAATGTACTTTGGTTTTATGTTTACATCACCCTTGTACTAATGTAAGTCTGATCATAAACACAGTCTTGAAATAACCATTACTGCATACTATTTTCAGTAAAAGTGGAAATCCATTTTTAGTCAGGAGCGCAATGAAACTTGTTTGGTGCTGCTGATGGAATTTTAGAACCTTTTTCCATTCCAAGTATGTGTTCTGGAGTTCCAAATTTTCCCTTCCATATTTAGCAATCCTTATGGCATTATGCAAAGGGGTCAAATCTCATTTCCTTTTTGAATCTCTGTTGATACTGGCTTCAAGTCAAAATGCTTTTCCCATGTTGCGTACTGTTACAGATATGAAAGCTAAGATGATTGGTGCTGTATTTGTTCCCATTCAATATGTGAGGTAAGGTCTGAGATGGCACCAACTAGAAATAGATCAAACCTAAGTCAGATTTAGAACAGCTGCCTGGCTGCCTGCAACAAGGGTTATGCTATGACTACTAGGAGAAAAATATCTTTCTGGTTCTTTGAAAACAGATCTGGGGTCAAGGTCAAACAAATTATGGAAGGCAAAAAATGTACTGTATTCAAGAGCTGTCATAGAAACTCTTACTACAAGTTAGACTGTTTGTATATTGATTCTTTGAGAATGTGCATAATTATTTAAGAAGTATATGTATTTACAGTGCATCAAAAAAGCATACAGTAGCTATATGTATAAGTGGCATATATCAGAGTGGAAATGAAAGTTTGGATGTGAGTCATAGGTTTTCAAGGATTAGTATAATCTGGTTCTGATTAAACAAAGAGGCCCTCCTGGGGAAGATTACATGGTGAGGCTTCAGAGAATATCTGTGTAGATTGAAGCAAAGCAAGAGAAGAATTCAATTAATTGTTATTGGGACCTGGCAAAATTTTGAGTTTTCAAATTCAGTATTAGTTTTGCAGATAGTTCATTCTTCTTCTCGCTGTAGAAACTGTTTTATTAATTAGATCAGAAAGCGTTTGCAACCCGACACTATTTTGAAATGTGCAGTATTGTTGTTTCTAGTCAAAATAGGACTGTTGTCATCCATCACCTATATGTTTGGCTTGCCATACCCATGCAGATTGTACTTTGTTATAATCCATAAGCTTTTTCCAGTGACTCGTACTATCATCTGAACTCTTCAGCCCACATGAAATAAATGGAAAGCTTTGGGATCCCATAATGAAAATTTAGAATGAAAGATGTTCTACTAGTAATTTTTAAAAATCATTTCTAAAAGAGTTCAGTTCTATTTAATACTTAGTGCCACCCTCTTTTTCCTTCAGCTTAGTGTGCAAACTGAATACAAGGACCACAATTTTGGCAGCAACCAATCCAAAGGGCCAATATGACACTAATGAATCCATCTCTGTCAACATAGCCCTTGGAAGCCCTCTTCTTAGCAGGTTTGATCTTGTCTTGGTATTGTTGGATACAAAAAACGAAGAATGGGATCAAATAATTTCATCCTTCATACTGGAAAATAAAGGTAACCTTTTCATATTCCTTTTTATGAAATTATGTGAATCAGTTTGTCACTGATCATAATAAAGTTTTATAGGCACTAAAGGATTCCCTTGCCTTGTGTGAATTCACTTTATTTTATGTAAAGTCACTATTGTGAATTTCTCTAAAAGTTAATGTTACACAAAAAGAAAAAAGAAATCAATGTTATGTTATTTGTGCCAACAACATCTGGAAATATGCAAGACTTCTTCCCGCTAAAATTGCTTAAACATTTTCCTACCAAAACCTCTTTCTACTTCACTCACACTTTTACTATCATCTTGTGCAGTTGTTCTAGTTGTGCATCCTGGTTCCCACTTATTTTCATATCGGTAATGTATTATTTACTCAGTGCTCAAAATGGCTATCAATATTTTGCCCAATCCCCTTATACAAAATGAAAAGAAAGACTTCTCCAACATTAAACCTTGGACTTATTGTTCACACCAAGCTGATGAAGGATCATCAGTTATAGGTCAAGCTTTTAATCAGAGTGATGCTACTGTGTGCAACAGAGCAAAGAATGCTAATACATTTTTTCCTTTTCTGTTCGATAATATTATACTGTAAGGTATTTTCAATAAACTAGTGTTCTTTATATGTTTTATATATATTTAGTTGTTTAGTATTTAGTGTTTAGTATTTTTAAATGTTTTTCTGTTTTCCCTCCTTTTTTATTCTGTTTGGGGGATTGTAGGAAAAAAATAGATTTTACTATTTCATTATTTCTTTCACCATTTTAGTTTTGTATTGTCACATTCTCTTTATCTTTTTGCATTCTTCTATAAAATATAATGAAAATACAGTAGATAATAAATAGTAACAGCGGTGCTATTGGAATATCTGGAAGAAATACCATTTGTCTGCAAGCAAGAACTGGTAGGACTACAAAATAAACAAGTAATAGGAAATAAGCTAAAATACTCTGGGACTTTAGAATTCAAACAGACAGGTATCTGCCATACTCTATACTTACGTATTGCTGATAAGAAAGACAAAAAAGGTTTGGATGGTGGACTTGTTCACCTGGAGACAATAGAAAGAAGAGAAAGAACTGGAAAAAAAGCCCCACAAAATACAAAGACTTGCAAATTGAAGAAAGGTTGTGGAAAAGAAAGCAAAGATAGTACAAATTGTAATAGGCTCCTTGGGTGCAATCCCAAAGCATCTGGAGCACCACTACAACACCATCAGCATTAACAAAAACCACCATCAGTCAATTGTAAAAGACAGTTTTACTTGGAACTGCTTTACATCCCGTGATGATACCTTTAATAGTATTATATAATTCTTCTACAGTAGGCAAACGATCTGTCTTCCAGTTTTGAGCTACCAATAGCCTTGCAGCCGTTATAAGATTTAACATCAGATTCATTTCTTTAGCATCCAAATCTCCCATAATACCTAATAAAAATAACTGCGGTGTGAACTTTATCTTTTTCTTAAAAATATTTTGAATATTCCACCAAACCTTGATCCAAAATGCTTTTATTTCCCTACACGTCCACCAAATATGAAAATAAGTTGCATCTAAACTTCCACATCTCC
>NW_015386306.1:351945-354714 GCF_001527695.2 Protobothrops mucrosquamatus
CTTTAGCATCCAAATCTCCCATAATACCTAATAAAAATAACTGCGGTGTGAACTTTATCTTTTTCTTAAAAATATTTTGAATATTCCACCAAACCTTGATCCAAAATGCTTTTATTTCCCTACACGTCCACCAAATATGAAAATAAGTTGCATCTAAACTTCCACATCTCCAACATTTGGGCTGTAAATTAGAATACATACACGCCAATTTTTGAGGATCCAAATGCCACCTATAAAACATCTTATAAAAATTTTCTCTTAAATTTTGGGCTTGAGTAAATTTTACATTTTTAACCCAAATTGTCTCCCATGTATCCAATGAGATCGATTCTTGAATATTTTGAGCCCATTTAATCATGCAGTCTTTAACTAGTTCCATTTCAGAATCCAATTCAATCAAAGCATTATAAATTCTCTTTATATGTGCTTGGGTTGGATCTTTAATCTGTTTGATCAAATTCACATCCTCCAAAGTAATACCAACCTTCTGATCTAGACTCCACCTCATTAACAATTGATTATAATAAAACCAGGAATATACAATATTTTCTTGTTTCAAATCCGCTAAGGATTTAATTTGCCAATCCTGTCCTACCAAACTAAGTAATTCCCTATAGGTAATATTATTCAAATTAACTCCTCTAGGTCTCTTAAAGTGTCAAATTTAGCAGAAATGGCTAAGATTTCTGCTTATTTAAAGGATCAAACACAGGAAAGATATATTTCAGTTTGGAGAAGATGGATAGATTATATCCAGAATAAATATGGGACTGAAAAGTTCCATTTGGTGTTTGAGTAAATTTTACAGTATTGTTATTGTGAATATTTTATTATATTTTTTATTATATTTTATTATATTGATATTATTTTGAGTAGTAATTTTGTCTAATAATTAAGTTGATTATTTGTTTATTATTGTGTTTAATTTTAAAATATCTAAATTTATTTTAAAAGGGAGTTAAAGTGTGTTATAGATTTGGTTACATAATTAGTTGGATAATGTTATTTAGATTATGATTAATATATTTGTAACCCTGTGAACAGCTCTGGGGGGTGGGGGGTTTTGGGGGGTGGGGAAGGGGGTTTATTTTGTAAATGTTATAAAACGTTTAATAAAAAAAAATAGTATTATATAATATCTGCCTATCCTACTGTATGTCCTCGGGAAAGACTCAATAAGGGGATACAAATGCCAAATCCAGTCTAAATATCTGGCTGATTGTGTGATCAATTACACTACAAATAACATGGGTCCATTGCAAAATGGATTACAATAGCCAAGATGACTTGTTATGCTAAGTAATACTTTTTTTTTCAAATTTTCAAATAATAGGGTTTTGACATTGTGGTATGTGGATCCAGCATTGTCATTCGTAAGCTACCTACTGGACATAGTGATAGGTATGAACCAATGTGGCTCATACATTGAACCACAATTAAGTAAGCAAAGGCGTAGGAAAGGGTCAGAGTTCAGCCAGTGAGATAAACTTAACCACCCAATCAGATTACATTGAAGAAAGAAATTCAAGTTTATGAAATGTGATTACTGAATGCTGCTTAGGTTTTGGATTCCTCAGAAAACCACTTCTGTGAGATTTAGCCTAAAAATTTTTTTCCAACGCTATGATGCATATAGTATTGTTGTTGTTGCTTTATTATTTAATTCTTTTTTCAGGCTGCCCTAGCACATCTGAAAAGCTCTGGTCTATGGAAAAAATGAAAACTTACTTCTGCCTTATCAAGCATCTCCAGCCGATACTGACTGATGAAAGCCACCTGATCCTTGTCCGCTACTATCAGATGCAGCGGCAGAGCGACTGCCGGAACGCAGCCCGAACCACAATCCGCTTATTAGAGAGCTTGATTCGGCTCGCTGAAGGTCAGACCTCTTTCTTCCCCATTTGCTTTTTCAATAGCTGCGTCCCAAAGAATTGATTAATAAACATGCATTAAAAAAAAAATGCTGCAGTCAATATTTTACCCAGTTTTGTAGATTTGACTTCTAAAGTCAAATGCTATTGTCTACCTCCTGAGGCCACCAAAATAGCTATCTTTGTTTTCGCACTATGTTTCACAGGCCAAGATGTCAAAAAATTCTTGCCCTATATCAGTGGTGGCGAACCTATGGCCCGGGTGCCAGAGGCGGCACACAGAGCCCTCTCTGTGGGCACGCACACCGTTGCCCCAGTCCTAGACCTTCAGCTGGGTTTTATAAAACCTTTTCGCTTTAGGCCTCCGCAGCCGTGTGCAAAAAAAAAAAGGTTCAATCAGTCAATTTCAACTTCTCGCAGGGAAAAAAAAGATCTTGCAAAGTTGGAATTGATTGATTGAACTTTTTAGTCCCACCCAGTCTGCCGTTACCACCGCAGCCACGCCCACCCGGCACTCGACGATGCATAAGTGGGTTTTGGGTTGCAGTTTGGGCACTCAGTCACTGCCCTATATAAATTGCTTATAAATGTAAAGCTTCTTTATGCATGCATAATATGATCCAGGCAGAGTTCTCCAGCTTACTCGTGTATGAGCTAAAAGACAGAATAAGGAGATATTATGCTTTGTGCTTTGTTTATCATGCTTTGTGCTTTGTTTATCACAGAAGCAGACTTATCAGTAGCTGTGTATGTGTGTGTAAGGTATTTTATTAAAAGAAGATTTTACATAAGATCAAAAACTATAGAAACAAAAAGAAAAGTAGAAAAAAGGTATATTAGTAGAATAAAAGAAAAAGTGAAGGGCAACAAAAGAGAAGGAAAAAGGAGAATACCATGA
>NW_015386306.1:356270-363950 GCF_001527695.2 Protobothrops mucrosquamatus
TTTACCAACCCTGGAAGGATGGAAGGCTGAGTCAACTTTGAGCCGGTGAGAATCGAACTGCTGGCAGTCGGCAGAATTATCCTGCAATGCTGCATTCTAACCACTGTGCCACCATGGCTCTTTTTTCATCTAGTTTGGACTCAGCCATTTTGAGGTATGAGCATTAAAAGATGTCTATGTGAAATAGAGATGCTTCTAATAAGTAGAAGACAAAAACATATGAAGACAAAAACATGAAGAATGGTTGTAGGGATTGGGTATGGCCAGTCTAGAGAAAAGAAGGACTAGGAGTGACATGATAGCAGTATTCCAGTATTTGAGGGGCTGCCATAAAGAAGACGGGATCAACTTATTTTCCAAAGTACCAGAAGGCAAGACAAAAAACAATGGATGGAAACTAATCAATGAGAGAAGCAACCTAGAACTAAGGAGAAACTTCCTAAGAGTGAGGACAACTAACCAATGGAACAGCTTGCCTTCAGAAGTTGCGGGTGCTTCATCACTCAAGGTTTTTAAGAAAAGATGGACAGCCACTTATCTGAAATGGTATAGGATCTCCTGCTTGAGCAGGGGGTGGGACTAGAAGACCTCCAAGGTTCCTTCCAGCTCTATTCTGATGAAATAGGATGGTGATTATAATAGGTAAAGAAATAAAGTGACAGATATGTATCTGTATTAGATACGTATGTTTATGATATAGCCCATTTTGAAACCTTATATGCACAGCAAAGGCAAAATAACAGAAATTAAACAAAATAAAACAGGATAACAGAACAATTCCAAAGGAGAACACGATTTTAACTACATCAGTAAGTTGCTCTTTCATTGATCACTTAACTCTAAAAAGCAGCTGAAACAGCAATGCAATATTAAATACCTGTGACTATAGCAAGCTAGTAAATACATTCCCGGTACATTGGATTAGATAAAATAGGATAGAGGTAAGTATTGGGTGTTGCTAATAAAACTTAGGTGTATGTGCATTTAATTTATTCCATGTAACAATTTACTCATCAACTTTTATAGATTTTCTTTAAAACCTGTTTTTCAGCACATGCTCGATTGATGTTCAGGGAAATTGTAACTGTAGAAGATGCAGTAACTGTCGTTTCAGTAATGGAATCCTCCATGCAGGTAAGTTTGCTTATATACTATAGGTAACAAAAACAATTGTCTATAATATAAGGGACCACAAACTGTAGACACATACTTTTTTAAAAAAACAAACATGTTCTCCACTTTCCAGATCCATTCTTGTTCATAGTCAATAATGGAAATTGGGATGGGTCACATCCATGTACCTTGACAATAAAATTTTCTGCATATACAATATTGTTCTGTTTTAAATGACTTTTCAAGACATTACTGTGTGATATTTATGTAATAAGCGTACTATTTGTAGCAAGGCAAAGAAATGAACTTGGAGTAGCAAGGTAGAATTGAAAGCATATTTAAGCCCAGGATACTATCAGAGAAAGCGTGAGCCGATAAGTCTCATTTTTCCCAAATTCTGAGGCTTTTTTGAATAAATAATTTTGCTCCATGCTTGCAAACTTTATCAAGTTTTTAATTACCATGTTTAATTTAATTTAAGAAGTTTTCACAAAAACAGTTTTTGCATCACAATTTGTGTCTTGCTTTAGGGAGGTGCACTTCTTGGTGGTGCTAATGCCCTCCACACCTCATTTCCTGAAAATCCGGTGGAACAATATAGAATGCAGTGTGAACTAATCTTGAAGAAGCTGGAGTTGCAACACCTTCTGCAGGAGGAATTAAGAAGGCTTGACAGGTGCAAAATATTTAAATTTGGGAAGAAAAACCTCAACTTTAAATCAGATTACACATCAGCTGCTATGACAATGTGTGATGTGATGAATAATAATATTTTCCTGTAGGCTATGGTCTTGAAGGCATATGGGTGAAAATAATTAACAATATAAGACAGAATCATTCTGTTATTTGTTTATTTATATGCAAAACCAAAATCAGTAACTAGGGTTGTAGTCCCAAACACGTGAGAGAGAAAACTCCATTTATTCTTGAGTAAATAAAGACAGAATTTTATTGTACAAGAATGATTTGCTTGAGTATTACTTACAGGTAGTCATCAACTTACGACCGGTTGCTTAACGACTGTTTGAAGGTACAATGGATCTCCCCACAGCTACTTATGATCCATTTTTAAAGTTACAATGGCCACCCACAAAGTCACATGATTGCATTTTGGGCACTTGGCAACCAGGTCATTTTAATGGCTGTTTTCAGTATTCTGCAGTCTTGTGAACACCCATTGGGGAAATGGATTCATTTAAGAACTGCAGCATTTGTTTAACGACTACAGTAGTCACTTAACAACCACTACAAAAAATGTTTTAAAAAGGGGGGGGTCAGGTCATGTGACTTATGCAATGACTTACAACCATAGATCTGAGCTCAGTTATAGTTGTAAATTGAGGACTACATGTATTCACAAAAAGCAAATCTTCTAGTCTGTCTTAACTCAAACTCCTAAAGTCATGTATTTACTAATGTTTGCACCCTTAAAAACGTCACTTCTACATTTCAAAGCTTCTAAAAATGCATTTTATTTTGGCAAAAAATATTTTCTTTTTAATTTTGTAGGTTTTTACAGAATGGAAATTTAAGCCCGTCACTGGAGTGCAAAGGAGTATCTTTAAGCAATGACACATTTGGGAAATTAGAGCAGAAGATTCATTCCCAACATTTACAACAAGAGGAAAATAATATTCAGTTACAACCTTTGTCAGACAAAATAAGTTCTGATGCTGATACGCATCTGGGATTCCCAACCAGACAAGTATCTAATGATGTCCAAGTAAGAGAAAAATTGAAGAGCCTTAATGAGAGTAACAGTGATAACACCTTGAACTGGTTTGATAGTATATCAGAAAGTAACATGGAAACTGAGAAGGTCACTTGTAATTTCCCAGTTACAGTAACATCTCAGGACAATCTGGCTGTGGAAACAATGAATAGTAGATCTTCTAAAAAGACAAATTGTTTAAGAGAAGCTGAGCAAACCAAGAAGAGGGTATCAATGACAAAAAAAGACCAGGGAGAGTCTTGTATACAGACTATTTTTCCCCTTGAGAAGATAAAAAAGCCTATACATTCCCCTTCAGGAGCAATTTATCAAGGTTCAGATGCTACACCTAGCACACCTAACTCAGTCATTACTCAAAGGGCCTCCAAGAACTGGCGGAAGAGAAATATTGAAAGCATCCGGAGATTTTGTACAAGTACAGCAGATTCCAAGGCTGAGGATCATCTACCTTCATTATCTTCTCATCCTGCAATTATCCCAGATTGTCCTAAAAAAGATACTGGGGCTTCTCTGTGTCACAATGTGCCTTCAAGGCATTTGACACCACCAGCTTTAAATCGGAAGCGAAATAGAAACCAAACCAACAAAGTAAGAAGTTGCAATGAACCCGCCGGGGTCCCTGAGAACTCAGAAGCTGCCCCCGCTAAGTTCGCTAAATTTTCCTTTCAACGAAAGCCGAAGCTTGCTCTGTCTCCTGAAAATGGGGAACATCACAAATTAGAGACTATATACAACCCTGACTTTTTTACCCAAAGTACATCGAAAGGAGAAAACCTGAGGGAAGAAGATCCTGATAAACTTCAGGAAAGCTATATTCTTGACACAGGAAATACATGCCAGGAGAAACAAGCCTGTAAAAACAAGAAAGAGGAAGACGAGCCAAAGCCAAATAAAGCCACAGCCATTTCTTTCATAAAAATGTCAGGGGCAAGAACGGAAAAATTGGATGGTCAAGATTCAAGGAAAGTGTGCCTGAGCACTTTAGCAAGGCTAGCAAAGTTTGCTTTCACACCATCAGACGAATCTCCAGTTTCCTCGAATATCACCACTAATGAAAAGGTGAGAGAAAAGCAGCCATTGAAGACTCCGAATGACTGTGCAGAACCCACCCGGAAGTGCTTTGAATTAGGAAACACACACAGGATTCCAGGGAAATCATTGTTCTCGGTAACTGATCTGGATGATGCAGTGTTAGACTTCGACTGGGATGAAGAGATTCGGAAAAATGCTAAAACTTAAACTTTAATGTCTGCTATACCTTCTCAAACATACTGTATGTTGTTAGTACTTTTATAATTGGTTTAATTTTTGATGTGGGAATAATGCTGCAAATAATAAGCAACCTAACAGTTTTTTAAAAAATGAATCGGGTTCTAAAAAAGAGCATACTTCTACCTATCAGCTAAAAATCTGATGCTGTCGGAGTATTATGTTCAAAGTGAAATAAACATAGTGCTCTCCAACTTAACCAGGTGCAGGCAGCAGGCCTGAAAAATAAACCTTGTTCCTGGGTTTTCTCTTCATTGAGAGCTAGTCTAAATCTCTGCAGTACTGGGAAATCCTGTAGTAGATTGGGAATGTTTCTCTTTTTTATGCCTCTTTAAGCATATGCATTTGATAGAGGGCAGATCATGTCAAATTGTGGTGTTACGATGTCACATTTTTGCATCATTTTGTCTCATGACATGCACAGTGTCACTTGTCCACTTCCTGCAGATACCCTGTGATATTAAGACCTTTCTGACAACAAGCTTCAGATTTTGGGAGGACATTCTTCAGGGGCTAAAGTTTATGTGGACTGGGGGTATTGTTCCATGATCAGAACAGAGGAGATGTATAAAACTACAGCGGTAGTTAATTCTGCAGAACTAGTATGGATAAACAGATTGGAAAGCAATGAGTGAGACACTATTTTATTTGGATGTTTCCCTAAGATATAAATCCATAGACTATTTTGGTGAATTATGAGATGAAGAATCCCTAGTGAAGAAGCACATTAAGGTTTTTAAAATTATTTTTAGTTTTCTTCTTAGCATCCTATAGGAATGTGTGATTTCAATTATTTTGTATTCAAGTAAAATGAACTCCAAAATCCTTGAAAATTGGGAGGGGCCTTCCCCTCTTTAACTTCTGTTTGGCTTTATCATATTTTTGTCCCGCTCCATTTCATAATGAGTACTGATCTATGACTTTAATTAGGTAATGGATAACATTATATTTGGCTCAGGAATGAGCTTGAATTCTTTGTTCAACAGGACAGTTTTGCTGCTAAAGTTTGTAAGCCAATACAGCTATTAAAATGATTAATGTGGCAATTTACTTCAATTAATATGTATGATTTTCACTCCTTTTCTCCAATAAAATGTCAGCTGATATTTGTCCTCAGTCCATTTTCTTAGAAAATAATGTGTTGTATTTGTATGAGAAATTTAGTGCCATGCTTTGCTTTACAGAGGATGTATAACGGGTCTTCAAACTTAGCCCTTTTATGACTTGTGGACTTCAATTGCCTGGCTGAGGAATTCTGGGAGTTGAAGTCCACAAGTCATAAAAGGGCCAAGTTTGAAGACCCCTGATGTATAAAAATGCTCTTGAGACTTCCTCTCCCTAATTCAATAATCCAGTGAAATTGTAGTAAATGTTTTGATTGTATATTGAACAAAATCATATATGACAGTAACTGCTTTTGCTTTCCTTGTATTGTCTGGGATCTGATCTGAAATTTCATATAGTTTTGTGAAATTTAATGTAGAACATTCATCTCTTGCTGATTTAGACACAAGTTAAGCTGTCAGTGTCATGGACTCATTCTTGTCTATATAAGGTCTTTGATACAGATGGAACATCCACAAAAAGATAACATTTCAGAGTCACCTGAAACGTTATAGTATTAAGGAATTAATAAAACGTCAAGCAAAACTCCCAAGTGATGTTGAAGAGTATTGGGTATCCGATATGTATTGATGAAAGCTGGGGTGTTAAATATTTGTCCTTTAATTCACTGATGTCATTAATAATAAATCTTAACACATTATCCACTAATATCACAGCCAATATTCATGGAAACTTAATAGTAGCTGTATTATAAATTATCAGAACTTCCTGTTATTTAGGAGAATTGAGGAAATTCTGCTTCAAATGATACTTTTTCTTTATGGGAATTTATGCAAGGAAGTCCTTGCATATTTTTTTCCCACTGACTTTTTCTGCCCTAGAATTTTGTTTTATGTATATTTGTGCATGCTGGTGGAGATTTAAGTTACAGTAAATACTTAATATTGATTTCTCCTCATTATTCAGCTTCTAATGGCAAGTTGATAGACTTCTTCAGTCACTGGGAATCAGTATCAAGATTCTCATCCCTTATTTGCATTAGAGAGAAAGTTCTCACCAGGCAGATCTTTCCTCAGTGTGTGCAGAGCAGTCCACTCCTGTAGTTACCTGCAATTAGAAATAGCAAGTCTTAGGAAGTATGGCTTCTCCACTTGCACAGGAGAATTGTAAGCCACTTGGTGTTCGGCTTTAAGATGGGCAGCTATACAAATGTTACAAACAAACAAACATTCCAGCCTAGGTGTCTTGTGGAGGAGAAGGGAAGGAAATGGCCAAATGTGTTGCAATAACATGATGCAAACTCTGGCCCCAAGTCCTTGTGTGCAATTTTGCAATGCAAGTATGAGAGGTCAGGATTCATGTCATGGCTTACCTTGGTTTGACTTTTGGCATCCTTGTGATTATGAACAGATTGCCCATGGCTTCTGGATGTGTGCTGTGATCAGACTAGTGTTACGTAGAAACGCACAGTGGATTCGTGGAAACAGTGGATGCAAGTTTCACCAAATAATGAAAGTAGAAAACGCCATTCCAGCTACTGTTATATAAACTCAGAAGGGTGTTGCATTTGGCTGTCCTTTCATAGACCAGGGTTCTTCTATCCTAAAATAGCTGATTAATTGATCACAAGCAAGGATACAGTTTATGAATCAGAATCTCAGTGTGTTAGTTCATCATAATAATCCAATCTTTGCCAAGACTATTTTTTTTATCCATCTCTAGGCCGACTCAATAATATCCACTTAAACTGAGCACAAATCCTAGCACTGATTGTGTTACCTAGGTAATGAAAGTCTGCAAGAAAACAACAAAACTTAGCAACCCTCATTTAAAGCCTGAGCAGCAAATATTTTCCTTTACTGGCAATATCCAAAACTGAAAGCAAAGTGAGGCTTTAGATGAGTTCAGTATCATATAATTTCTAAGGCCAATGCAATGGATTCTGAAGCATGTTGCAGTTTTTTAAGAAAAAGAGGTGAGATAGGTGAACTTTGGCTTTCAAACCATCTAGAAAAGCCTTTTATGTCCTTGAGCTATGCAAAATTAAAATAGATTTCAGTAGTTTTGAAATCTCTTACTCTCTGTGTACTAGGCAAGACTTACTTAATGCAAAATTTATCTTTCAAAGCCCTGCAAATATACCCTGGATTTCCTGAAGTTTTTGTATTAAGCTTTGTCACTCATTGGGATGGAACAGTGACGCACACATAATAACAGCATCTGTATTGTGTTTCGCAGAGATATTTTCTAACCACCAGGAGGTGCTCTAACTATTGCAGTAGATATTTAACACTCTGGCTTTATATATTTCTCTGCTTTCTTTCAAAACTACAGTCTTTAATACTCCTTTCTTATGGCTCTATTCCATGCATACAATGAGCTGTTCTATTGTAATAATGAATGTATATTGTTGTTAAAGTATTGCAAGAGTGTTGTATTGCTTTTATAGCAGCATACCAGCAGAATGTGTGTGTGTGTGTGTGTGTGTGTGTGTGTGTGTG
>NW_015386306.1:364050-389202 GCF_001527695.2 Protobothrops mucrosquamatus
CCTAGTGAACATCTTTAAGACAACAGTGTACCCGCGCAACAGCAATCAAATCCTGCTGTTGGCTCATTTGGTTTAGATTGATGGAAACTAGTCCAACATATCTGGTGGTAACATGTTGGAGTACAGTAGCTGTCAAAATACTCCAGACATGTTCATTATATATATATGTAAAAGTGATGAAAAGAAGCTTAATCCATGAAACATTATTATTATTATTATTATTATTATTATTATTATTATTATTATTATTAAAATGTTCTTTTTTTTGTTTTTCCTATCATTTAAAGCCTTTCTCTGTATTTTGCAGTTGAGTTCCTCCACCCTTAATTATTCAGTTTTTGTGGGCATAGTTCTAGGTATAATAGTATATTTTCATGGAGTATTTATTGCTCTGTGCCTCTTTATGCCTGTCCCCAGGTATAATGTTAGACAGACCTTCACCAACAATTGCTAAAAAATTTTAAACGATTATTAACTGTTGCAAGAGAATCCCTTTTCCCTTATAAGATACATTTGTGAGGTTTGTACTATTGTAGCCCTATTTTGAGTATTGCTCAAAATATTAAAACATTCTCAAATAGTTTCTTGCTCAACTTTTCTTTGTGCAACAACATAAAATACTCTTGGTAATAAATATGACACTGGAAGCTGATACTGAACTTTATAACAAAACAACCCATTGTTCAAAAATTATTTTGTTTTGTTTTGTTTTTTTAAAAAATATGAAATTGAATGGATCAAGTCTGGAGAGCACCAAGTCTTAAGATATTGTTTTGAGCTAAATGAAAGGTAAGATAATATGCCAAATAAAATCTGCAAATAGCTGCATAACAAAACATTCTTACAGATAAAGCTAACAAGACCAAATGAAAAGTTAGCAGTCCCCCTATTCCAATACTTTGTATGGTAGATGAGAAAATGGCTTGAGTGCTTTTATACAGGGAGTTTGGTTGATCTGGCAGCTGCAGACTAGTTCTATATGTGGGCAATTGTTTGTAATGGACAAGGTACATTGCATCTGATCTTTGTATTCCTGAAAAGAATGGGCATTCTTTACACTAATTTGATTTTACCAATGGTAAACATGGATAGGCACAATTCTTCTACTCACATTACTTGGGGACAATGTCTGTCTTTTGTCTTCTGCATTTACTGCATGATATGTGTTATCTCATAACTTAATTTGTCAGTGAGAAAGATGGAGACACTTTTGTGGAACAAGATGGGAATATCCAAAACACAGACTTGAAATGCATCCAATCTTCTCAATGTATTTTTTTATTTAGAACATATGACAGATCTAGGACTATGGGAGCTGCTGATAGTCAAATCGTACTGAGAAACAAGTGGGAAAAAAATCTTGTTTAAGCTTTGAGGTTGGTTACAGAGGCCTTGCTCATAGACCAAGCTGAAGGGGGAATTAAACTTGGCAGAGGGATCCTGTTTTGTTGGTGACGTAGCCCATATAGTGCTTCGGATGGGCCATAAATCACTTTTATTTCACTTTTAATTAATAAGTTTTCAAGTTATGGAAGAACATCTGGCTAACACGAGCAATCATCAAACGTTCTAGTTTCATGTACATTATGACATTCTTGTTTCTTATCCTCATATTGGTATTGATCTTTTTAAATTTTAATCGTATATTATATGCCACTTAAGAAACATATCTTCTGAAAAGCAACTTACTACTCTTCTCAGATGAATCAGTCCACCCAGCATTTGTCAGATCTCTAACAAATCCAGAATGAATCCTAGTGCTTCTGCCTTCCTGATTAATGACTAAGCATCATAATTAGCTAAACTGGGCTTCTTGAGAGAGATTCTACCTTCTCAAATGGGGAAGGCAGAACTGTCAGCAGGGATGAGGTCAAAAAATTCCTAGATGCTGCCCACAAAAGTCCATTTGGCAGCACACATGAAAAAGGACAGGGCTTGATCATAGTTGTGGCCAGGGAGTGGGGAGACAGAAACAGATGGAAAAAAAGGAATCTCCCTTCCCCTTTCCTTCCCTTCCCTTCCCTTCTTCAAGCAGTGTGATTTTCTGGTTCTGTGTGCTTCTTAATAAATCTGTCTTGTCCTTCAGAAGTAATGAATGTCCTCTAGCATTCACTAATAGCTGATCTCAGCTCAAACTCCATCTCCCAGACAGTTCTATTACAATACCCACATATTAATCTTTTGAAATGGGACCTGATGCAACTTCCTTAGCTGGTGTTCTTGGAGTCCTCTGCATAGGCTACAGAGCGCATCTTTTAACAAGGGCTTCTGCTGAATTCACCTCTACAGCAATTCTTTCACAGGAGATTTTGAAGGACAAAAGATCTTCTTTCCAGTCTCTGGAGACTTTGTCAAAAGGAGGGGCGACGTTGATCAATACCGACTTGGCTTGTGCTCATGTAAAAAGATCCTGCAAGTGCCAAAGAGAAGGAACTGCTGAAGTAAGGAGCTTTCACCCGCATCTCCTCACTTTCACCTCTCTGAGCAATTGGCACAGTTTCCCAAGCTGGGGTGTGTGTGTGTGTGTGTGTGTGTGTGTGTGTGTGTAGGAGGAAACTGCAGGATCAGAGAGAAGACAAGGAGAAGCATTCACCAGACAGACAAAGTAATACAGTTTTCAGCTGCAGGCTATTTAAACAATGGCTCTGAGTTGACCTTAGTGCTTGGCTGGGCAGCACACTTTTAATATCTCCATATTACAACACTTTGAAAGAGAGAAAATCCCCCAATTACACTCCCCCACCCCAGTTTTGCATCAATATCTGGTCAAGCAGCAGAATATAAACCAACCTTGTCTTCCTTGTTTATGTGGTGAATAAGTGTCCATCTTCCACTGGATAGTTTGATCCTTTGTTTCTTCGTGTCGGTTACTTCCTAAATATTTTTTTCTTCTATTTATTTATTTCTGCTCATCATAGTCCTTCCACCCCTGTGTTTTGTTGTGCCTACTTCTTTGCTAGTAGTTACGTATAGCTAAACAGCCAGCCTGTAAGCAAATACTTGACTTTCCAATTAGTATACCCAGTATAAGCAAAATCTGTATCAAATTTTGCAGCGCTGAACATTTTCACTACAATGCTTCTGTTCTCTCCCCTCTCCTTTTTTAAAAATGCCCAATCAACTTTGTGTCAGCATTTCATGTCCACCAAATACATGCAAAACAGATGCTCCTGTTTCGGAGTTTTCTCCTGAAGGTTTATCTCTCCCTTAGGATTTGTTTTGTTTTAGTATTTTTCTTGTGGTATTTCTTTGCATATGTCCCATGTTCCTTCTCTCTACATAAGTATTTGTACTGAGAGAACTGAGATCAGGCTTAATAATAAAAGAGATGGTGTTAGTAAATTTGCCCAGACTAGTTGTTCTGAGTTGTCACACTCTTCTCTCTGGGGACTGAGATGACCTATACAGGGGTAGGCAACCTTGGCTCTTTTATGACTCATGGACTTCAACTCCCAGAATTCCTGAGCCAGCATGGCTGGCTCAGGAATTCCGGGAGTTGAAGTCCACGAGTCATAAAAGAGCCAAGGTTGCCTACCCCGATCTAGAATCTGATTACTACCATGGCAACCATAGGCGGATCCTAGATCACCATTAGCCTGACCCACATTATCGGCAACACATTAGTTCTGATTTTTAATTCGGAAGAAATGGAACCAGATCTGATTCAGTGGAAGTTTCCACCAATTCTTTGTCTTAAATAGACTGACTCCTTGTAATAAAAGGAGGCTTGGCTGATTAAGGTGGCCCATCCCAGGTACCCTGGGATCCAGATTGCTTGGAGAATTTTCCAGCAACTTGGAGGGTGGTATTGTTAGATATCTGTTTAGCCTCTAGGCCTGCACAACTTGTACATAGAAAAAGGAATTTGTAATTGAAAAATAACAAAGGAATGTGTAATTGAAACATTACAAATAATTATGGGCTTTATAGAAATCCTGGTGCACCGATCAGCAGCAACAGCACTAGGGCTGGTGGTAGTGGGGTGGGGTGGGGGGCTGGTGATGTTGGAGGTGCTCAACCACATGCCTTTCAAAGTGGTGGTGGTGAATTTACTGACTTTTTTAAAAGCAAGGCACAGAGACAATATTTTCCTTGGCTTCTCCCCTTCTTTGAAACAACTTACTGCAGGGGTCCCCAAACCCTGGGTTGCAGACCAATACCGGTTCACAGCCTATTAGGAACTGGGCCTTGCAAGTGGCAGATGAGCAAGCGAAGCTTCATCTGCGCATGCATGGGATCCAGGTCCATGGAAGACAATTTTTCTTCTGAAACTGGTCCCTGGCACCAGAAAGGTTGGGGGCCACTGGCTTACTGCACTTCTCCCCCCAAAAAAGGTTGATTGTTGGCTTTGAATGACTGAGTGGCTAGTTAGAAGATTTGTACCATTATGAGTCCTATTTATGATCTAGTCTTTTATATTGTGTTTTGATTTTATATATATATTATTTTATATTGTGTTTTGATTTTGTATATTGCCTGAAACTTCTGGAGTGACCCTCTTTATAAATTTAACAAATAAATGAGGTATATTGTATATGAAGATATATGTATATGTACACATATACAATATGTGTAACACATTCAATAATAGTTTTCTTAGGTCCATTCCAATAAGAATGGATTTAAACTTTGTTAGTCTCTACACCGGAGAGCCTTGGAAGCTAAACCAATTCTTCCTTTTTGTGGCCAGCACTTTTAAAGTACATCAAGCATTTTTTTTTAATATAGGAATTTTGTTTTGTTTTGCATTCAAGTGCTATTAGCAGCCAGCAGGCCACGGGGCTTCTGTTTACTGGAGCAGAAACCAAGAGTTCTTTTTCATAAAGGCCTCCCCCCCGCCCTAGAATGCTCTGGGACAATCTAATTCTTGCTTCATCTGATTTTACCAGTGCATCTCCCACTGACATATTAAGTCCAGAGAAATCAGGAGGCTGTATAATCTATTATGCACAATAAAAGGAAGTCTAAAATTTCCACTGGCACCGAGCTGCACTTTAGTTCATTCTTACAGAAACTAAATGTGGGCATTTTAGCCGATTTGGCCCTAATCCAAGGACACAAGGCTCCTCATTGATTGTTGACATTGGCTTTTGGAAGTGCTTTATCCCTTTGGGCAGAAACACCTCTTACTTGTTGGCAGCTGAAGAACCAAAAGCTGTAATGTTTGAAATGTTTGATAGTAGCTGGTTCATGAGAAATAACATCTTCACTGGAGGAGAATCTTCTAATTGCTAATCAGAAGATACCGACAGGTTAGTTGCTAAAGCACTCCAAAATGACCCATGCTGGCTGAAGAAAGGTAGGAGCTGATGTCCATGCATCTTAGGTTTCCCAAGTTTGAAAAACACTGCTTTATATTATAAAACAAATTCATGTTTCAAATACAGTCAAACCAACACCATTCGACACAAGATGTATCAAAAAATCTAAATTAGAAAAAAAAAATCCATGCAAGCACACAAACATGTACACACACAAGAACTCATGATAAGAACCCTTATCCAGGGAGAAAAAGGATCTTGTGTACATGCTGAGTAAACATGGATGCTGTTTGGTTAGGAAATGAGAAGATGGAAAATTAAAAGGGGGGGAAAAGTTATTTTGGAACAGACTTCCAACTATTTGGCTCCCTGAATATATATACCCTATAATATTTTGTAGAAGGTTTTATTACAGACTTCACACATTTTGACTTTTAACATGTACACATCCAGCTGCTGTAAAAACAGTAATACAGAGATCAGTACAGCTATACATAATATTTATCTGTATGAACAGAAAATCATAGCAGTTGTGGATATATATCTTTGGTTACATGACACTCTACTGACTCCAGAGAAAATCAGATCTGCAAAAACCAAATGCACAGCTGCCAAGGTATATAAAACCTTTGGATTTTTCTTAGTCTTGATGAAAGAACAGCTTAGTCATCTGCAATCCTTCTACCATTAGGGTATCCTTTCAATAGGGAATCATGTCTTGAGGACATTTCAGGACATTAGCCATAGATTTCTCATACCTCAGCTTCCCAAACCAACACTGCGAGCCTTGAACTATCAGTTCAAAATTCCCTAAATACCACAGGATAGTTCAATCAACCAGTACAATTACATTTATGTATAAAAAAGAAAGCTATGGCAAATCTAGACAGCATACAAAAAAGCAGAGACATCACCCTGCCAACAAAAGTACGTATAGTCAAGGCCATGGTTTTCCCAGTTGCAATGTATGGCTGTGAAAGTTGGACCATAAGAAAGGCTGAGTGCCAAAGAATTGAGGCCTTTGAACTATGGTGCTGGAGAAGACTCCTGCGAGTCCCCTGGTCTGCAAGGCAATCAAACCAGTCAGTCCTAGAGGAGATCAACCCTGACTGCTCTTTAGAAGGCCAGATCCTGAAGTTGAAACTCAAGAACTTTGGCCACTTAATGAGAAGAAAGGATTCACTGGAGAAGAGCCTAATGCTGGGAAAGATTGAGGGCAATAGAAGAAGGGGACAACAGAGAATTAGGTGGCTGGATGGAATCACTGAAGCAGTAGGCGTGAGCTTAAATGGACTCCAGAAGATAGTAGGGGACAGGAAGGCCTGGAGGAACGTTGTCCATGGGGTCGCGATGGGTCGGACACGACTTCGCAACTAACAACAACATAAAAAATGTCTTGCTTTGAAAATCTGTTTTGTGCTATCTGGAGGAAAAGCAGACTTTCTTTTACACTGAAAACTGGTTCACTCACATTTAAGGCCAGTGACATCAGATGGTGATTTGCATGGGTGAAGGAGTCATCATCCAACAAACATTCCATTCTTTATGGACACATTCAAATGTATGTGTGTCACGTAGAGATAAGATAAGAAATCAATCAACCTTGATGTAAAAATGAGCCCTGAGATAAAAGTTGAGCTTCAGAAGTAAAGCCTGACCATATATTTGTTTATCAGTTTCTGACCAATAGGAGAGAAACTCCAAAGAAATTAACTGCTTAAACTCATATTGAGCTCTGTTATTGAGCATACTCGCATGTTCCTCAAATGCCTCTTAGACTTTAGATAAAGTAGGCTGCCCTAATAATAAATACCAAAATGCCAATCCATAGAAGGCTTTATAATTCAAAACATCATTGGGAACCAACTGGGGTCTGCAAAATTGTTAGTGTCAGTCAATACACAGGGCTGCTTTATTTGGGGCCCACTATAGAGAATAAATAGCACAGAATTTTAATTGTGTGGGGAAAGTTGCTACTTGTGCCAGAAAAGGTTGCAAATGACCCATTAGCCATACTTGGACAAGGACCTTTTAGTCACAAATTCCACTTGCGCATTCAGCAATTGGTATGAGTCTAAATCAGGGGTCTTCAGACTTGGCAACTTTAAGACTTGTGGACTTCAACTCCGAGAATTCCTCAGCCAGCCACGGCTGGCTGAGGAATTCTGGAAGTTGAAGTCCACAAGTCTTAAAGTTGCCAAGTTTGAAGACCCCTGGTCTAAATGGACCACCATCTGAAGGACCTTCTCTGTGAGGGACAGTGCCATCCCCTCAAGAGACATGATTGATGCCATGATGAACAGATTATAATCCCATCTTGCTAGGAATCAATTTTAGCCTCTCTTGTTCCATTGAAAAAAAAACCCCAAAATTCCATATATCATCGCTATTACAAATATTACATCAATCTGCAACTTGATTCAGCTTTCTTAAAGTAAAGCTCAAATTCCCTACTTGGCATTATAGACTTGTTGGTATTATAACGTAGGTCAGCAGATAACATGGGAAGTACTAAATAACATTCGAAAATGAATACGCTCTATGACTATTCTAAGAACAATTATCTTAAACATTCCAGGACAAAAAGTATATCTCCACTGAATTTTAAGTTATCGGTCAAATGGAAAAATCTCGGCTTCGTGGCAGCATCTTGCAGGTGGACTTCAGCAAAAGCTGTCACTGCTCCATTTTTCTCTTTCTGCATTTGACAGTTCCTTGGCTTTCCCCTTCCAGCAAGCCTGCAAAGTAGGCTCAAAGAATGGAGAAAGTTCAGAGAAATATTTAGGTATGCAATACATATACCTTATAGGGCAGACATGTCAAACACAAGACCCGGAGGCCGGATGCGGCCCGCAACGTGGTTTCATGTGGCCCGCGAACCCATCCTGGAAACAGTGAGGGAACGGCCCCCGCTGCCTTGGCCCTGGCCCAGGCCAGCTGGGAGCCAATGTACAATTTTGTGGTGGCCATCTATGCTGAAACACATTCAGTCTTAGTTCCCCCCCCCGCATGGCCTGAGAGGAACAGTGAGGCTCCTTCAGTGGACCATGCCTTGGCACTTGCCCTGGTCCCACCCCCTTCTGCCAGAGACCCTCAGATCTATCCCACTCCTGCCCAGACCCCCACAGGCACCCTTGACGCGAATGATGTAGAGCTGGCCACGCCCACCCAAAAGGCCACACCCACTCCATCCACACCCACCCACTAGGCCACACCCACTCCATCCAAGCCCACCCAGTAGGCTGCACCCACCTGGCCACACCCAGCCAGGCCCGAGGGCAACCGCAATGCTGATATGGCCCTCAATGAAATTGAGTTTGACACCCCTGTCAAAGCTGAGACTTCAAAGCAGTTTCTAGTTAATCTAGACAGCTAAGACTTAATATAATTAGATTATTTTAAAATATGTAAAGTGCATCCTTTGAGGTCTGAAATATCTGAACACATTGATCAACAACAAAAAGATAGATGCTGCTCAGATTTACATTCTCTGAAAAAAAAGAAAAATTACACATTGGCATAAAAGACGTTCAAAAATGAAGGCCTTCAGAGCATATTCCAGGGACTGCAAGTTCTCTCTTGTGCAAAAAAAAATCCCCTATGACTGCAACAATGTGTTATACTATTATTTAGTCATTTATCTACTTAATAAAATAATCATATTTTAGGTCAAGGCCTTTCAAACAGTAAGAACCTTTATTTATCACATTTATGTGTCTTGCTATAACAGTATGCTCATGATTGGGATAGTGCCCTGGAGCTATGAAGTTTGTTGTAATTGAACACATTCTTCCCCCTCAAAACCCCCAAACATTATGTGAAACAAATGTTCTTCTCAAAACAACCACCCAGTAAATTAAGTTTCACTATACTACAGTACAAAGGGCCTTGTTCTTACCAATGTAGTCTACATAGATTTGCCTGTAAGGTTCCAGTCAAACCAGTACATGAGCTTACTTCTAACTTTCAGGAAAATCAGCATCTGAGATTAGTTTCAGTTCAGAAGGAAGGAGGGGGCTTGGCAAGAGTGAATGCATGTGTATGACCTGGGAGCAGTTACACTTAAATGAAAACACTACTAAAATCATGACAATCACCCATTCTGAGGACAAGAACTGTGGTGGCCCAGTGGTTAGAATGCAGCATTGCAGGCTAACTCTGCCCACAGCCTGGAATTCAATCCTGACTAGCTCAAGGTTGACTCAGCCTTCCATCCTTCCAAAGTCAGTAAAATGAGGACCCAGTTTGTTGGGAGCAACCGCCAACCACTTAGAGAGGGCTGTAAAACAATATGAAGCTGTATATTATGAAGTGTTATTGCTATAAGTTGGACGGCTGGATGTCGTAATGGTTCATGGGATGGTGAGAACTGCATGTCAGCAAAGTAGATAACGAATTGTAGGTTAGTGAATACAGGTAATGCTGAATTTTATTTTTTTGATTGATACATATACATATACATATACACACACATACATGCATTTATTCATTCATTTTTAGCCATTGTCTATCCGTTGCAGGATGAAAGCCTCTTCTGGATGTCCTGAACTTTCTTTTACCAATTGGGCCTGCAATACTTGCTGATGTTGCCAATCCATCTTGTTTTAGGTCTCTTTGTGGACACTTTTTATCAAGTGGGATCCATTCTATGACTGCCTTGGTCCACCTGCCATCAGTTCTTCTTGCTATGTGACCAGCCCATCTCCATTTCAATTCTTTTACTCTCTTGATGATATTGTATACTTTTGTTTGTTCTCTAATCCATGTCTTGTAATGCCAAGCATGTATCTTTCCATGGCTCTTTGCGCCACTCTTAGCTTTTGTATAGATTGTGAGGTTAGTTTGCATGTTTCCCTGGCATATGTTAGAGCAGATATCACACATTGATCGAAAACTTTTCTCTTCAGGCATAGGGGAAGGCATTGTTCTTGAGAGTTATGCTTAGCTAGATAAATGCCTGCCAACTACATTTAACACACCATTCAATTTTCTTTATTGTATCACCTTCCATTGAGATCCGTTGGCCAAGGTATATGTAGTAGTCTACTATGTCTAATTCTTTTCCAGATATAATTTTTTTCTTTTTTGGGGTGAATTTATTAAACATAACCTGACTCTTTTTCGGGTTTATTTTATATATATATAATCTGAAAAGATGAATACAAATTTTGATTCACTTATTAAATATTCTTTCACCAGTTGATTGCAGAACGCTCTCCATTTAAATTTAACCTTTTTTTCATTATTTCATTTTCTATAAAGTTAAAAAAAAAGGCCTTTCTTCCTTTAGAAAAGCATTTAGCACAGGGCTAAATTCATTTTCCTCCTTGCTGTGAATAATTCAGTTAGAGATTCCCAAATGAACTAACTCTTCTAGCTAATCATAAACATATCAAACACAAAGATAATCTCCGGTTCCATTTTCTACTTACTGGGATAAAAATAAATCAAGGATGCTTACTTATGACTCAGGCATAGAATTTGCCTGCAGAGAGATGTAGGCATCTTCTATTATCTTGACAACAGGACAGCTTTAAGCACAGCGCAATAGCAAGGCATCTTGAGTGGCAAAAATCACCCATCTTCCCCAGTATCTTTTCTGCTCCTTTTGGTGCTTATGTTAAGACATTTCATTTTACTTTGATCTTTCATAGATCTTAGCATTCAGGCCCCACATAATCTCTTATCCTTTTATTGGAATTCAGAGGTTAGAGTTTGTTTGTTTGGATTTTTATTAACGCAAAGCAAACCAAAGTTTTTTTAAAAAAAATCTATTAAAAATAAATGATGTCAGATCTACCTCCAGAAACTTACATTTCCTCTCTCTCCTCAAAATACCCTTTTCTGAGCCTTTAACAGGAATTCCTGAGGAAGGAAATGGCCAGAATCTCGTTAATAGCACACTTAGGATCAAAATGAAAGCTTCTGCACCAGGTAAGTGATCCTCATACTTCAGACTACTTTCGAAAGCCTTCTTGGTCAAGCTTAGAGCTTTCTTAGTCCCTTAAGGTCTACTAGCTCAAAGATGTTTGACTTCCAGGGAAGATATGAAATAGACAGATGGCTCAAGCGACCTTGTTAATGTTGGCATCACTCTTGATTGCAGGGCATTGTGAGAAGTTAGATGTGTTACTATATAGATTCTCCAATATGTTTGGAATAGTGTCAGCCCACTCATATCAACTCAACAGTTGCTCCTGAGTGTGAAGGTTGTCCACCAGAGAATATATTTCTCAGGCCCATCCCAAAGGTTGTGTTGTGGTAGGCTCAACTGATGATAGGACTTCCAATTAAAGGCTCTCCACATGCTTTTGGGTGCCTTTAATAGGAATGTGTCAAGTTTTCTAACAGTTCTAGTCTGCTTGTGGCCATATGTCCCTGAAATATAAATAGCAATGTGTCCATAATCAAAGTGTTCTATGCAAAGGCAATTTGCATTTTGAATCCACTTATTTGGTCCTTGATGTGAAGCTCTTCAGTGTTCAAGCAAAATGCATGAGGAATTCATTTTTGGTTATAAATCACTATCGAGATGGCTTCAATAGAGCATCCTGGATGCCACTTCAGAAAGCAAATATGTGGATTATTTCGTCAACTTTCCAAACTTTGCACTGTGTTTCACTGTCTTTAAAATACAACTGGCTAACAAGAAGCAACTCTCAAGGGAAGCCACAGAAGAGAGAGAGGCCGAATGCTCCCCGGGTTTTCCCTTTTCATTTGTTAAGATTTAGCAAGACTCTTTCCAAGAATGATGGCAATCGTTTGTGAGCAACATCTACAGAAGCTGCCATTTCAGTGCGGCTTTTCCAAACAGAAAGTAAAGCAAGATATGACAGGTCACATTTGCTGTCACTTGAGTGAAAAGATTAAAATTGATGGAATATCAAATTAGCCAGCCAGCTTTCTTTTGTAGATGCTTGTGTATCATGGACTAATCTCTCGCCAGAGGATAATGGGGATCAGGTGGCTGAGAAACCTGTCATTACTTCATACAAAATCCATGAAAAATCACCCAGAACTCTTGGCTCTCTCTCTCTTTCTTTCTCTCTCTCTCTCTCACACACACACACACACAGAGTGAGTGAGAGAGAGAGAGAGAGAATGAGAGAGAGAAAGAAAGAGAGAGAAAGAAAGAAAGATCCTAATTTCTTCTCTTCTGAGAATGAAATTATCTCTCTAGGCAGGCTCATGTCTCAATCCAACCAAGACCATCTGGAAAGATCTCCCTGTTTTGACTGAAGGGAGTTCTCACCCCAAGAGAATTGCTGCCTGAAAGAGAAACAGAGTTATGGTTCTGTCAGGGGATTCACTGACTTCAGAATAATCTTTCAAATATTCAAATGAAATTTATTCCTCATTCATTGTTACTATAATTCAAAAGAAATCTTCCCCAGGGCACAGAGTTCAAGGACAACCTTTGAAATGGAAGAAAAATAACTGCCTTTTGGTTAGAAGTCAAAGGGGAGTTTTCTGGTTTATGGTGCCGGTGGCTAACTGTGTTATTGTTTCTCCTCTGCACCTACCCCATTATGAATCTACGGATAACAGTTCCACTTTCTTGGTATTATTTCATTCTCCATTTCTTTTTCTGGGATGTAGCATTTCACAGGATTTGTCAGATTGGATCAGCTAGAAAGTCTGGCTGCATTCCAGAAAGAAACTGCATCTTTCTTTTGATGGCTCCACTTTAGGTACCCTGTAAAGGAGGCAAGCTGCCTTAAGCTGCATGTTCATTTTCAAGCAAGAAAAAAGTCTATAAGGGTAGGCTGGAATTCTAACCACGGCTGATTTTGCAAGCTTTAAGTGAGATCAGACATGGCACACTTGAATGGGAGGCCACTAAGAAACACCTGCACTGTAGATTAAATTGGAAGGTCAAACGAACAAGAACAAAACAGAAATTTGCTATGCCAAATCACTTCCATGTTGCTGCCAAGAAAACTACATGGGGATGTCCATAAAGTCACCCAAAACTAAGTATGATTTGAGACAGAAACTGTACCTTTTAATTCTAAACATATGTGTGAAGGAGCACATCCATGAAAACAGATGGACATCAAACAAACACGTGAAATTGGGCCCATGTACTCATAGTTAATGTGGAACAGGATTGTATAGATGTGCTCTTTGTGAGAGCTATAATATATTCAGCATGGAAACAGGAAGATTGCTGTTTCAGAACTACAGTAATAGAGTGGCCTGTAGGCATATTTTATTACTTTAATGAATTTAGGACTTGATAGTAAATGCTTACAGTATATATAGTATATTACTTTAATGAATTTAGGACTTGATAGTAAATGCTTACAGTATATATAGTATATATGGTACTTAGCTTAACCAAGAAACATTTGAAATATCAGAGAGAGAGAGAGAGAGAGAGAGAGAGAGAGAGAGAGAGAGCATATAAAAGCAATATAATCAGTCATGGAATTTTATATATCCACATCCTGTTTGGTGTAGTGATTAAGGTCCTGGCCTAGAAACCAGGAGACTGTGAGTTTTAGTCCTGCCTTAGGCATGAAAGCCAGCTGGGTGACTTTGGGCTAGTCCAGGGGTAGGCAGCCTTGGCTCTTTTATGACCCGTGGACTTCAACTCCCAGAATAAAAGAGCCAAGGTTGCCTACCCCTGGGCTAGTCGCTCTCCCTCAGCCCAACTCACCTTGCAGGTTGTTTGGAAAAAAATAGGAGGGAGGAGTGTTAGGCATGCTTGTCAGTTTGAGTAATTTATAAAAAAAATAATAGGGCTGGGATTTTTTTAAAAAAGTTGTTCTAATCTTGTGTAGTGGAGTTGAGGATACTGACAACTGAAGCAGAGATTTAATTATGAAGGTAAGAGTTAATATGTAAGCTAGAGAGTATGAAATAGTGTCACATAGGTTGATGTCAATGCACATTAAAATAGGGACCGTTAGGTTGGTGATAGTTGAATGCTATAGTAAAAGAAATTCTGTTCACTTGTTTAACCAGTTTCTCCTATGTTATGCACCACCAAATGGTGATAATAGAAGAATCAAGTATGAGTTTTGAAGAACATTGTACAACATTCTATTAGGCATAATAGTAGGAAACTATGAGAAAGAATGTATATATTTAATTGTACATGTATTAACTGCAGCAAGAATAGTATTTGCTCAATATTGGAAAAATGAAAACCTACCAATGGAGGAAGAATTAATTAAGAAAATCTTAGATCGTGCAGAAATGGACAGATTGACATTGAAGATAAAAGAGAAAGAAGATTCAGTATACTTTAGAACATGGGACAATTTTTATCAATGGCTAGAAAAACGAGTTAGAGAGAAAGGAACGTGATATGTACTATGTAACATTAAATATGTATTAGTAAGAAGAAGACTATCGGGTGAAGTGAAGATGTAAGAAACATATTATTAACTTATTAACTAACATATCGATTATGAAAATATAGAAACACACACACAAACACGTATACGTATATGTATGTGTGTGTGTGTGTGTGTATATATATATATATATATACACACATACATACACACACACACACACACACATATATGAAGAACATTGTACAACATTCTAAATGAATGTGATTAGGGAAAACATTATTCTGTTAGATGAATCATAGAATTATAGATCTGAACTAGTGTATTTTGGGGCTAGCAAAGATTCCAGAAGTCATTGAATCATAGAATCATAGGACTGAAAGGACCTGAGAGTCTAGTCTAAGCCCCTGCCCATGAAAAGAGTCCTTATTCCATCCCGGGCAAATGGTTGTCAAATCTTTTCTTGAAAACCTCTCCAGTAATGGAGCACCCACAACTCTGAGAGGCAAGCTGTTCCACTGATTAATCATTCTTACTGTCAGAGGTAAAAACAAGATGACATGGAGTAATGAGAAGAGAACTTATAGAAAAACTGATTTGGCCATTTAGATATGCAAGAATAGTTGAAAATGGGAACCATCTGCTTAGAGAAAGGTGTGTGTTTTGAACATGTAGCTTCAAATGTCTATTCATATTCATACATATCAAAGGAATGAATCTAAAAACATAATGAATTTAATTTGATTGAGAGAATTAGTGAAGAAAACAATAGAATGAAAGGACAAGTCCTTTATTTGATAGGGATAAAACTGTTGTTTGGAATGGTTCTTCAGAAAAAAATTGACTTTTAAGAAAAGACAATAAGTGAGATAAACTGCACTGAAAATAGATTAATTGTAGGGGGGTAGGTATGATTCCTGTATAAAAAAAGTGCTAGAAGATGGATTAATCTTCCAGAAGAAGAATGAAATGTAAGGAAAATAAGCTGTGGAAGCTGCTTGGAATATGTAGAGCGGAAAAATAATAATGTGGCAAAGTTTTGTAAGATTTATACTGAAGGGAAATATGAAAAAGGATGTTTGGAGGAATGCTGAAAGAGCTATAAATGAGCTAAATGCATACAAGAGAATGATTGCTGCAAAAATGAGGATAAAATACTGCATGCTATATATAGAGAGAAAATGTAGTTGCATATAATGTAATGATAGGGAACAACAAATAGTTGTGATTAAGGGAAGCAGAGGAAAGGTAGAGCAATTGTGATGCAAACAAATAATTGGTTTGGGAGCGGCTGAAGAGACTAAACTAGGAGTCTCCAATAGAGTAAGTGGAATTAAAGATGAAAATGATTATAAATTAGCTTATAAAGAATGACTGAAAGGCAATTTAGGAGAATTATAATCAAAATGGTACAAGATATAACAATGAGAAATCCAGGGTGGGTTTATTTGGGGCAGGGGCTATGCAGACCAGAATGTTCCTCTTTAGCCAATCATTCAAAAAGCACGAGAAAGTTTATTTATTGGTTGATTTAAAGAAAAGGCATTGATAAAGTAAATAGGCTGAAATTATGGAATATTTTGCATTAGTACGGTATTAAGTGGTCGGCTGCTAAATATAAGAGCAATATATGGTAGAAGTAAATAGGCATGAAAATAAATGGCATAAGTAGCAAATGAATCACTAGCAAATACATAAAAAGGATCTGATGTCTCAATAGTTGTTTCATATATTTATGGACTAGAGTATCATAAATACTTGTAATATTGCTGTAACTGGGTTGTCTGGGGAATGAATGTGGCATATTTTTATATAGATGATACGAAGTTCCTGGCTGGGATCCCAAATTATTTGCAGTAAATGTCAGAGAGACGGTGTGTTGCAATAAAGAATATCAATTCTAAAAAAACCAAGGTAGTTCTTTTGGACAGAGCAAATGGACTGGATCGCAAGTTATCTATAAATAGCTATCAAGGGAAATAAATAATCTATATATCTTGCTAGAACGTTTACTAAAGATGGGAGGGCAAATGGAGAAATGTTAAGAGATGGAAAAGCTGATAGAAAGATAGTATATAACATGTTGACTGTTGCCAGGAATAAATATTGAAATAAGCAAAAAAAAAAAAAAAATGATTGTAAGAGTGTGATTTTTGTTATCTGGAATTGAGAGTTGCATATGTCAGAGACAAGAGACCCCAAAGTTAAATTTTAAAGTTAAAACTTTACAGGGAGTAGGGTACTTAAAATACTGTATCAATAAGGACTGAATACAAAACTGACAAGTATAAACAAAGTACCTTGGCTTGGTGTGGCTGGATTTTATTGAGGCAATAATTGAGGATGCCATTGTAAAAGAAATGTTTAAAAGAACTGAGAAAGGGCTGAGAGGAACAGGAAGACTGAGAAGTTGGTATTGCTTGGCGTTCATGAAACCCTGAACAGGAGAGAAGTGAAGTGACAGAACAAAAGTCACCATATAAAGCAATGTGGTAGCTGGGATGGACATAAGGATGGATTGCAAAGCTAAAAGACTAGGAGGAATGGAAGCTGGCTTTAGCTATCTCTGCTGCTCATCTCATGCTTTTAATTACTTTGGGTTACTTTTCTTTAATTTCTTTTCTGAACTCCACATAACATTGCTTTCCTTGAAAGATAAAAGTGATGAGTAAACATATGTGGAAATTCTATCCTTCAGGGTCATTT
Source organism: Protobothrops mucrosquamatus (assembly GCF_001527695.2). Lineage (NCBI taxonomy): Eukaryota > Metazoa > Chordata > Lepidosauria > Squamata > Viperidae > Protobothrops > Protobothrops mucrosquamatus. The sequence goes on from NW_015386306.1 coordinate 381,323, forward strand.
GCGTAACAGAAGCTCTGAGCGTGCTTGAGGACAGTCTATTTCTGCAGTTTCTATTTTCTTTGAGGGACCCCTCTGGATCTGAAAAATCAAATCTTGTAAATGTTTCTTTTTCTTTTTTCCAATAGCCTTCTAAACTGAGGACAAAACAAAAGCAAAATGAAGCAAAACAACCTAGAATCTGGAACTGGAGCTGAGAATATAAAGTGACATATTCTGACAGTTCAAATAACTTCTAAAGGAGGACTTTCTGAAAAGGTGACACAGTAGTTTGGGAGTGCTTTTTTTTAATGTATCTGTTAAGTCCGGAGATAAATGGCGAAGGAGGCAATTCATGTTACAGAACAGATCTTTATTCTCTCTCAGTCACAACATCCAACCAACAAGAGAAGAGGCACACAGGCCTCTTTTTATACTCCCAGATCCCTGGGCAACCACAACCAATGGCAGGCACTCTTTTCCCGCCTTGCGCATGCACGCAAGGCTGCCGCTGCTCAGTCTGGTCCCGGGCAGCTTTTGCAATGCCCGGGACTCTTGCAATGTCCCGAGCCTGCAGGCTCGGGACACAACAGTATCCACCCTCTGGAATGAACTACCCCCAGAGATCAGGGTGATCCCTGATCTCCCTTCCTTCCGCCGCGCCCTTAAGACATGGTTATTCCAGTTTGCAGGACTGGCCTAGGGGAAAATTTTTAATGGGGGTTTTAAAGTAATTTTAAACTAAGTAGACCAATCATTAATATTTGTTTTTAATTATGTTTTTAATCTGTAGTTTTTTGGGATTAGCATTTTTATCTGGTTGTTAGCCGCCCTGAGTCCGTAAGGAGAAGGGCGGGATATAAATTAAATTAATAAATAAATAAATAAAATAAATATCCTGTATATATTTTTTTAGCAGTAAAGAAGGTCGAACTGGAGCTGAGAAAGATTAGAAGCAGCCAAAGCTTTCAACCCAGACTGGCAGAGGAAAACTTCCCAGCTTCTCACCATCTCAATGTCCTTCAGGAGGAGCTCAACTCCTGGAATACCTAGGGAGTATGGCCATCACTGGGGCAGCTGCAAGATGGCAAACAATGAAAGCAGGATCATGCCATCTCAGTGCAAACCTTGGGCCCTTGTATAAGTGTGTCCTATGACATTGTACACATGTTTGGAAAGGCCCGTGTTTGTAATCTGACAGCACAACATTGCTTATGTCATTTGGGTAATTGTCTTCAATCCTGCAGGTCCCTCTAGGCTTTAATTGAGAATTCTGTGAATTGACACTCAGTTCAATTTAACTAGGAAATTCTGGGAGTTGAAGTCCACACAACTTAAAGTTGCTACGGTTGAGAAACATTGCTCTAAGAACAGTTGCTTGCCAATTCTGGTGATGGGACCAGCAGACCGTGAGGAGAAACTCTTAAAAGCTGGCTGGACTTCAATTCCCAGAATTCCCCCAGCCAGGAATTCTAGGAAATGAAATCCACATATCTTCAAGCTGCCCAGGTTGAGAAACCCAGCCTTTGATTATATGCTTTGTCTTAAATATTCAATGTGCTGAAAATACACAAGGTGTGCCTGCCTGCCTTTGTCTTCCTTGCAACTGAATAGAAGACCTGATTCAGTGGCATCTATCAGACAACTCAAACATCATGCAGCCAAATACCAATTCTCAAATTCCTTTCCATCTCTCTGCGTTACATGCCTCATTTCTCAGCTAATGGCTTTCATTTTGCTGTATAACATAAAATACATATCATAAAAGAGAAAACTGGACGCAAGCCATTACACAATTTAACCTTCCTTCCTTTTGGTTCAATAAGCTACAATCGGAATGGAATTAAGTAGCAAGGAACCTCATTATGAACAATTAATGGCTTCTCCCATTTACAGGAGTTGTTTTATGGCTGTCAAGGGAGAAGCTTTCACTAAGGATCATGACAGCTTTGGCTATAATGCAATGCACTTCCTAAAAAGTGGTGAGTGGCAGTCATTCTCAGTATAAGATTACACTACTTTTGTGCTTGCATTCACGAGCATATTTTCTTACATTTCTCTTAACTCGTTGTTTTGCAGCAAGCCTGCATTTATGGAGAGGACATGCTCCCAATGAATTGTGCAATGTCATAGACATGATCAATCCGCTTATTTTGGATTAATGTGCTTTATCTGAAAGTTATTATCCAGATGCAGTGTTTTTGTCTTGTGATTCTTTTGTTAAGGTTGTTTATAAAAAGTCATGGAGTTATACAAGAAGAAAGGAGTAACAGATAAAGGAGATAAAGAAGGACAGAGGGATTATAACACAAAGCCAAAAAGCCTTGAAAGAATTGTCTTTGGGTTGGTTTTTGAGAGTTACTTTAGCCCCCTTTCTTGGTGTAATCTTAATTTCTGGTTAGGGACAAAGTTCCTGAGGTTCAGAATCTTTTGCATAGCATGATAGAAACTCTGAAAATACATTTTTCCAGCTTGAGGATAGGTGGAAAAGCAGTTCTATATTACCAGGAAATTGTAAAAGCCTTGTCCTTCATTTGTGGAAACTCTATAAGTGGTTGGGGATCAGTAATCCCTTTAATTTCCCAGTTCTGTGGCTTCTGTGGAATGTGTTACATAGTCACAAATGAGCAATATATAGTAATGGCCTTTTCTAGTCTTAAACAGTAGTCCACTATATATAAAGCAATTTTCTAGAAAAATACTGAGATTACAGGAAGTCTAACCATAGATATCTTATCTTGAGATTCCTTTCTTTTTAGTAGCTATCATTTATAGTAAAACTGTCACTACTGGCTGGTCTCTTTAGCTTTTCTTGACAAATTAGATCAATCTAAAGGTTGATAGGCAGATTTATCCCTCCCTAAATGACCATATTTCTATTCTTGGTCTCCTCCTAAACTGTGTCCCCTTCTCTATCTCCTTATCTGTCTTCTTTGTTCCTGTATAAATCTGATGAACCTGGCCTAGCTTTGCTTGTCAAGATCAGCCAAGGTCAGCTAGATGCTGCCTAGTTGGGTTTATATTCAGAAAGTGATTAAAGTCAAGATAATGAGAGCAACTTCCTTTTTCCAAATAATATTCTCTTACCAAACATCTTCAACTAGTGAAATGTAGCTCCTTACAGATTCATTCCACAGTCCACCCTGCAAGAATGTTTTTCACAATTTTCTGTTCAAATAACATTTTTCTAATCTACCAGTAGAGACAAGGAAAGGAACAAAAAAGTCTTTTAATAGCTAGTTTGCCATACGTTCAATGTCTTCTTAATTTTAAGCATTGCTTGTCTTTTACAAAAGTTGAATGCCGCCCAATGAAGACTCTATGGCAAAATTATGTCATTATAATTTACCACAGATTAATTTGAAGAATCAGCCCAGCTTTTATGTGGTAGTTTATCTGGCACTCTCTGCAGTTTATGGCTGCTTTAAGTACAGTTGGCAGGAATTCAGAAGGATTTTCACCATGTGTAGGATACACACAGTGTAGTACAGAGCTCCATCTGTCCTAACTGTGAGCCAGGTCCAACACAGTTCCCCATAGATCATCACAGAAAATAACAATTTGAAAGGAACGGGATGCTGAAATTTCCAGCATCTGTACATATTCCTGTTTTTCCTGCCTTTATAGTGAAGTCATCATGCTTCAGGTCCAAAAGAACTCTTGGCTGAGCTAGGTAATCCCGCAATTCCTTTAGGCCTGCTTAATTATTCATATGATAGAGTTTTTCAGCTAAATGGACAAGAAAGATCAGGGAATAATATTGGCTCAATAAACATCCATTTTTTAAAAAAAAACTATGATGACCATCTGTTTGTCCAAACGAACACTTTTTTTTATTCCAAGAAATGCAATGAGAAGAACTTCTATTTTGCTGTGGTGTTTTTGGAAACTCGCTATAGTGTATGTTATTTGTATAGTATATGAAATAATAAAAAAATATCATTGATTCTTTACCTTGGGTATGCAAACTGTTAAACTAATAAGTGTTTCCTAATCTAGAATTCATTTGTGGCATATTTCATACAGGAGGTGCCTAGGATAAAAATCTAATAAAATAAATATAGGAAAGAATCGTATTAAAAGCATTGCTTTGTCTTGAAGTCGCCCAATTATTTTCTCGAACTGGACATTGTAAATCTGTTGTTCTCTGTTGCTTATTTAATTCAACCACTGTATAGTTATATTTGTGGCTTTTAAAGGCAGTTAATATGGTTTTTAATAAGTGCTTTACAGCAAAAAAAAAGTGTTATGCTTTAGATTAGAATGAATTCTTATATGTGTACTCCAAGGCAGAGGTCCCCAACCTTTTGGGCACCAGGGACCAGTTACTTGGAGAGAGGGTTTTCTGCGGACTGGAGAGGGCGTGGTTTTGTTTGCTGACTGCATCCCGCGGATGGGGCTTTGCTTGTTTGTGCAACCCAGTTGCTGGCATGCTGTGGCCCGGTACCAGTCCACAGACCGGGGATTGGGGACCCCTGCTCCAAGGTATACTTGAGTGAGTTCCAAGGGGGAGATTGATCCTTGGAAGGATATTTGGGAGTACAGTCTCAATAACTTTATCCTGTGTAGTCTTGAATGTGATATTATTCAGAATGCCAACAGTCCAAGCATCCGCAATTCATTTAAAACTTTTATGTGCACGTTTCCTCTTGCTTTGGGAGAGAAGACCAAGCCATGGGGTTTTTAGAATAACAAACAAATGTGAAATGCTATGACTCCATATTGAATCCAAAGTATAGCTATTTCTGAGATGGAATTTTGTCTTGCCAATTTACTTTCCTTCTTTGACTAGAATATTCTTAGAAAGCCACATCTGACATTTAGCTAACTATTGTCTGTTTCCACACCTGTTTATAAATGAATATTATCACTAAGATGAATGCTGTTTGGAAACGTCTCATCCATTAATATTGGGGAATTGCTAAGCCTACCGCCATACTTTAATCCCGAATAGGGCAGTTTTCAGGCTTGCAAAATCATTGTTATTTCTTTAGTAGAATCCTGCATGTTGCCAGCTGCAATCAGATGGTATTGCTGGCTGCCCCAAGAGCAGAACCTTAGTTACTGCATCCCAGACATTGCACACCTGCATATTACCCTAGGGTGATACAAAAAGATCAAATTGCTCTGAGATGAGTCCACTGAGGTCAATTTACCTTCCACCAAACATTGCTTTAAGCTTCTGAGTAAATCTCCAAAAAGGGAAGATGACATGTTTTTGTCTTCTGCTGTTCGAATTGTGCTTCAGTTACAACTTCCCATTTATTCTTTCTCATGGGATACGCTATAATAAATGTAAGGATTTCTTGGTGTTTAGCTCCAAGATCCAAATGAACATTTGAGAACGTGAGTTGATGAACCATATAGTCTGGCCCATAATTTCACTTTGGTAGTGTGCAGGTTTTCTAAACACAAAGTAGTTTGTGTTTTTGTACTACTGCCTCCTAGTGAAGGATGTCTCATATAAGAGAGATGAGCTTAAGAGCTGGAGATTTATTGTCGTAATATAATATTTTAGGCCTAATTATACCAATGCTTTAGTTTCTGTTCTCTTTCCCATCCGGTATTAGTTTCCACCTGGTTTGAAAACACACACACACAAACACACACACACACATACACACACCGATAATGAAGGCTAGGAAGATTCCTGTGTTAGCTTTCAGATAAGAAAGAAAAAAGTGTTATGCTTATCACTTGATATACCTATAGTTTTCACATATAACTTAGGCCATTCTGAATATATTTCATTAACAGAACTCATTTTCTCTGGACTATGAAGCATACCTTCACATACTCAGCCTCTATTTAATTTGTTAATTTAAATTTTCTATGTAACATGCAAAAAAAGAAATGGTATGGGGCAATTCAGCAGGTTAGTGCTTATTTCTCTTGCAAATTACAGTTGACATGTACATTCTCGCTTATACTTTGCATCAGAAAACCACGATTTCCTGTCATCTAAAGTTGTTCCAGAGGAAGTTATTAAATACCACGTTGCCTTCATTTGAAAGTTGAAGTTTTTCTTCTCACTTCTCACTTCTTCTCATTTCATTCTGTTTGTCATATTCTTCTCAAAATGTTCTTTAGCATTCTTTCAAACAAACCAATCTATGAATCCTATGAATGAATAGGCAAATAAATACTTATATCTGTAATTTGTATTTGTAAAGTAATCCCTTTCTCCAGGCATACGGTTGCATTTGATTCAGGAAATTGCTTGATTTAGTACTGTAGGTCTGAAAATAATGAAACGGCTTTTCAAATACTGGCTTTATAATGTTGAGATGCCGTGGAAACAAGATGAGTAAACTGATTTCTTTCTCCCACAGGACAAAGGACTGCTACTGTTCACATATTATTTGTGAACATACAATGGGCAATAGTTAAAAAGAGGTGGGCCAGGATCCCATTTGAAACATTTTCAGGAGAGAACTAAAGGGATAAAAAAGCTACTTCTAATGTAATCTACTGGATCCCCTGTGGATTGCCCTGTGACTATATAGGACAGATGGGGAGGAAGGATAGCATTTTTTGCATCTTTATCTTCAGAATATAAGTCACTCTATCCTTTCAAGATTTTGCAACCGCATTTGCTATGGATGTAGCTCAGGCATCAACAATTTCTTCAAAAGTTGAAAAACTATGTGTTATAAATAATGCCCAAGAATCAGTGGTGGGATTCAGCCAGTTCACACCACTTTGGCAGCTAATTTTTTGTTGCCCAGGCCCAGAATGGACTTCCGGAAGTGGGATCCACACAGAGAACCTGTTGTTCACGTATTTGAATCCCACCACTGCCAAGAATGATTTATATCTTTCTGCACTGCTGAGTGCAGGCCTCTTCTAATGTTGGTATTAAGCCAGTTCATTTAGTCTAAAGAATATTATTTGTACCTTTTGTTTAATGGCAGTGGCTTCCTGGCTTTGTAACAGGAAATGGGGTGGAGAGGAAAAACAGCAGACTGCCTGCCTGACCTGTTCAGATAACCCATTCTCGTACATTGAATTATGGTGCTCTTCAGGGGAGACACTATCGATACAAATACACTTAGAGGCAGATCTCACCGCCTCTGCAGTTCAATTTCACAAACGCACTTACATTGCAATTATTTTTCAGAACGAAAAAGAAGACCAGCAAAATTGTACAACATTTTTCCAGTCTGAGGAAATATTGTGGGGAAAAAAACAAGGATTATTTTGTAGTTGTTTCCAGGGCAACGTGGAGAATGAGCCAAAAAGAATGAGATATTAAAGCTGTTTGTATCAGCTTCAGGAACCACACAAGGTCCTAAGAAGAGCTGACTGCTCCACATTCTCTAACGTGCATGTCTGCACACGGTTGACTTTTTCTTGACAGATGCTAGAGTTGATACTATCTTTCTAGGTTACTTAAGGCTATCAGATGCGGACTGCATAAATAGGGATAACCACTAGATGGCAAGAAAGATAGTCATAAAACACTGCTGCCCTCTAGTAAGTATCTGGATTTTTGCAGCCTAGATCTGCTGCCCTATCAGCACAAAGATGAATAACTGCCACTTGTCTCAGCCGACAAAATTTGCTTTGTTAAAATATTATGCTTTGATAATTGGTTAAGGCAGAGGAGCAGATGAGGCTGTCCTTATTGTGCATGTGTAGCTGGTGAGGGGTAAAATGATTAATCAACGCCTTGGCTCCGCTGCCATCTCTCCTCAGCCTACTACAAGCTGTTGTGAAAAACACTCACCAAAGCATGACAACTGCAGAAGGCATGGGATGAGTTTGGCTAAGGATTATGTCCCATCATTTTTAGATTCTTTCCTATGGACTTCCTCCTACACACATTTCTGCATAACCCAAGCTGTGTTTGGGAGGGGAGGGGGAAAGAGAGAGGGAGACACACACACACACACACACACACA
>NW_015386306.1:389302-428525 GCF_001527695.2 Protobothrops mucrosquamatus
CTGTTATACTCTTTCACTGATACTCTTAGCCCTATTTCAAGCTCTGGCAAGTAGTTTTCATTTCACACGGTGGCGTCCAGCTCTTTAGAGAAACAGCTACAGAATCTGAGATGAGGCTGGCTAAGCACTGTAGGGGCGGCAGGAGCATACCTCAAATAGACCCCCAAGCCCCACAGTCCTCTGATTCTACCCACTCTGATTTCACCTCTGACGTAATGAGTTATAAGCTACCGGTATATCAAATTTTACACCCCTTGAGGCTGTCATTGGATGCTGTGAGCTTAAGGGGGAGAATACTACTTTCACATTGCACAGTGTTGTGCCAACAAGGCAAGCTAAGACATCTAAAATGTGGTTTTGAAAGAAAATGGGGGGAAATAATAATAATAGTAATGGTAATAATAATAATAATAATAATAATAGTGCTTGGGCTATACCTGTGACATGATACACTGCTGGAATTATAGGTAGTCCTCGACTTAAGCTATTCACTTATGACCATTTGAAGTTACAACACAGTGGAAAAAAGGGACTTTTGACTGTTTTTCACACTTGCGACTGTTGCAGCGTCTCCATGGTCATGTGATCAAAATTCAGATGCTTGGCAACTGACTCATATTTATGACAATTGCAGTGTTCCAGGGTTGTGTGATCATCTTTGTTACCTTCTAACAAGCAGTCAGTGGGGAAGCCAGATTCATTTAACAACCATGTTACTAACAGCAGCTGCAGTGATTCACTTAATAACTGTGGCAAGGAAGGTGGTAAAATGGGGCAAAATTCGCTTAACTGTCTCACTTAGTAACAGAAATCTTGAGCTCAGTTGCGGGGATATGTCAAGGAACTACCTTTATATATGTATTTGCTTGCATGTTTTACTTCATCAATAAAAAAAGAAGTAAAAAAAGTTCCCAAAACTTCAATACATTTTAGATTGCTTCCTTTTCAACAAGAAATTATGTTTTAGATATTATTCAATGAATATAGTATATGTTGTTGGACGTGCAATTAATGTTGAAATTGAGATTTTATTTAAACACTGTATATTGTTCTATTTTAGTAAGAAGCAATTCTTTTTTTTTTAATTCTTTTTATTAATTTCAAAATAACCCCCCCATACAAATATAAACATACATTAATACAACTTCAATATTATTAATTTTAACATACAAACATAGACATACATTAATATTGCAAAATAGCCTGGCATCCCCCCCTCCCCGCATCCGCCCTCTTTCCTCCTCCTTCAACCTCCCTACAATTCTATGTATTACCTCAAATCTGAGATATTATATTTTCAGATATTCATATTCTCTAGCAAATGACTTCAGACAAAGAAAATTGGCTCACAATCAAAACTTACTGTTCAACATCAAAAATATAAACCTATGACTCCAACCATTCAGTGTTTTACAAAATTGATTAATATAGTTCAACCTTGGATGAGTAAAACAAATCATTGGCTCAATTTATTGATACGCTTATGTCTTTCTTTTCTTTGCAGCTCTCCCTCAGAGGCTTCTTTCATAATTTTGTGTGCTTTTTCTTTTGTATTTAATTAATAAAAACAACTTAAAGGGAATATTGTTACAGCAAAGGATGATATAAGTCTATTTCATCCATGCGCTGAGCATAAATGTATTACTAAGGGGGCATGGCAAAAAAACAAACAAACAAATGCAGACCGGGCATCTTTTCACTGTGGTTAAATGAAATGTAGAAAAACCCTATGATGTGGTTTGGTCCTCTTAAATGGCATTACACAGGAATGTCACATGGAAACTACCATGACATTCCAAAAGATCAACACTACTATCAATAGGCTTTTTAAAAGAACAGTCTCACATAGTTTTTGAAATTCAAATTATGGGTAGTCTGTATTATTCCATAATGTAACTGTTGTGTCCTGGGCCTGCTGAGGAAACTCAGCAGGCCCAGAAATGTTGCAAATGGTCCCGGGCATCCTAAAAGCTGCCCGGGACCAGACTGGTTGGTGCCGGTCTTGCGCGCAGGCACAAGGCGTGAATAAAGGGGATTTATGATTGGATGTTGGGAAAACTATAAAAGGCCTGCGAGCCTGTTGGGTTTTCGAGTGGTAACGTGGAACGAATAAAGAAGAACTTGGTTAACAACTTGTGTGTGTCGCTTCAATGCCGCGAACCCCAATACATAAAAGTAACAGCAAAAGCACTTCAGTCGAAAGTGTTTTCAATTTCTGAGTTAAACGCTGAAATTAAAAATACAGTCCGTGGGAAATTAACCTTGATCACAAGTTTCAGAACGTTAACAGAATCTTGAAAATGGCTTTTTATAATGGATGGGTATTTGAAAAAAAAAAAACCCTTTCCAATCAGCAATGACTTTTAGAAACATGGGTCTGGATTGGAGTATCTAAATGTAATCCTTCTCGGCCAAATGAGTTTTTCTATCCTTTCCTTCCACTGAAGCCTCCTGTGTGCCTCTCTAGCTGGTCCTGATGTTCTGCAGAACCTCTAAACAGGGGTCCTCAACCTTGGCAACTTTAAGACTTGTGGACTTCAACTCCCAGAATTCCTCAACCAGCTGGCTGAGGAATTCTGGGAGTTGAAGTCCACAAGTCTTAAAGTTGCCACGGTTGAGGACCCCTGCTCTAGAGAGGAGACATCTTTGCGGGGGACAAATGTACTTTCAGTGCAGCTTTGGCCTTTCCGAGAATGGCTGCCACTGAACATGCATCACATAAACAACAAACAAAATATGCATACATATATGACCACCACACTTGCATTCATACACAATTGGACACCAAATCACACAGTCACACAATTCTCTCAAAGGAGGAGGTAATGGAAGTGTGAGGTTTATGTATCTGTGTTGCTTAATGCTTACTGGCAGGTGTGTCTTTCAAAGGCTGGTCTGGCACTGGATACACTTTCAGGCCCTAAGGATTGGCTGGCTATTCTTGATCTACCAGGGTGTTATGAGATGGAAACTGGGAAGCAACGCTGGCAAGGATGATTGGAAGAAATTCTCATTAGAGTTACAGAGTTGTGAATGAGAAAAGGGGCAAAAAAAGACAAACCAGAGATCAACTTTTTGTTGTTATTTCAACCAGGCTTTTTTGGTCATATATACATCTACAGAGAGTATATATAGCCTCCAAATTTCAATTTTCTATTGATTATTCATTCATCAGTGTGATAATTATAATGTGAATTAATGTTCAAAGTTATCCATCTAGACTATATAATTTCAGGGAGCCCTGCAAATAATAGTTTCCTTAAAATGTAACAGTAGTAATCAGATATGAGGCACAGGATGCAATTTGAAGTTCAAAAGTAATGTTCAAATGCTTGTGTGTAAGACCTTCCTAAATCTTCCAGCAGCTGATGTCTCCTCCATAATTTTAGCCTGCTGCTAATTGAGGATAAAAAGTGGGGGAAAGATATTTTACTTAATAAGAAGTTTGGTTTTATAGTCAAATTGCATATATATAGAAAATGCATGTTTTGATTTCCATACTGCTTGAAAGCACTACATATAGAAGTTAGTCTTCTATGTAGACTTTCTGAGAAACAACTGGATTTTGGGTGATCAGAAGCTGTTTGGAAAAAAGAAAATAAACAATTACTGCAGAGAAACTGGAGTTGCATTACATAAATTTTAAAAGATGGCTAGAGTATTCCCAAGATACAGCTCAGCCCACACTTAAACTGAATTCCCAGCGATTTTGATTATAATCCAACACACAATTACACCTTCTTAAAGAAAAAGCTATTAGAACAGCACAATTCTTTTCCAATTAAAACTGTCTGGTGGTGGTAATACTGGGAAACCCATTGCTTGTAGTAGAGTTTATAAAAGGCAATCTTCATATAATATTACTAACTCACACTTCTCATATTTCCTTTTGAAAAGGCTCTAAGCGATGGGATTTTATTTTTGCTCCATTATGACAATTGAGCTTATAAAATATAAAAAAGAAGTGCTGTAAGCCATAAGCCCATTTATTCTATAGACACAGGAAGGATTGACTCATTTCATTATCAGCCCTGTAAGGAGTATTGTCATTTTGATGTAAGGTCATCTTATATTGTAATCTAAGTCTCTATTCACATCCTATTAATATTTCCTAAAATTTAATAATAATAATGATTCATTCATAACATTATTCAACAGGCATGGCTACTGGGGAGCACTAGGCTGATTCGTGCTGGCTGCATTGTAAACTACCAACACTGATTCTGTTGAGTTTCTTGTTGAACATATAACATAAGATCGTTATCTTTCTATGATAGTCTTTCACAGTCTAAACATGTGGACATGCAGCATTCATGCTATTCCAGGATCAGCTCTTTGCCAGTTCTTTGGCTGCAGCTCTATCAACACATCTTTCAGGAGAAAGGTATCTTGATGGCTTTTTCACTTTTTCTCTACAGGAATAACCGGTGAGCTAAAGAAATAGATGCAGTTTACATTAAGGACATACACTGTAGGGAGGGTGGGGGGGATATTTTCCCTTCTGAATAGTGTTGGATAAAATGAAGTTTTATCTTTTTGCAAAACCCATGTCAGCTCATTGTGGCAGAGTGATTTTTTTTTTTACTCATTCTCAGCAAAACTGAAGATCATTGGAGATCAACTTCAGACTGCTTTAGAAAGTTTGGGGACAGAAACAGCGGCAGCGTAGAAAAACTTAGAATAAAAAAAATGAGAGCAGCCTGTTTAAAGAAACAAATGTCCTCCACTCCTTTTCTCACACAGCAGTTGCCCTGTCATCAATGATTGGCTTGTCCTAGACCCCTGAACTCCACATACCTAGAGAAAGATGTGAGGGGATAGCATTGGAAATCAATGGCAGACCACCTGGCTATTAGCAATATGGTTGGCAGGAACTGGCCTGCTGCTTCCATTGTGTTTTAATCACTCTAACATTGTAAAGAACACCGAGATCTAATTTGGAATATGGAATTGGGAATTTTGCCACCAAGAAAAAGAATTCTGACACTATGTATGCTCAATTATGTATGCTTTTAAAACATTGATCCAAAGACAGGAGATTACAATACAATATATTCACAGCCTTAAGGTCAGTGTATTTATCATTCTCATCACTGCTAATTTGATTTGATTATAAAAATAACAGATATTTAGAAGAAATAAAATATAAATTAGGCCTAGTACATTTAACGGATTCTCCATTTAGTTGAGGATCGGTCCGATCGTGCTGGGGAACGGCTGCAATCTTTCTTCCTCGGTCATACAGTCTGTGTTTCGATCTCCTCCAGTGCTGGTTCATATGCCATGCCCTAAGCGTTTGCTACGCCGGGCACATATCAATGTGTCGGTTGACAGAGTCCTCTCCCGAGAACCAAGCCTCTTTTAACAAACGCCCCCCTTTTGTGACATCAACTGCAAGAACTCGCGTGTGATCAAAATCGAAACGGTGATCATATTCGGCCATGTGTGACCAGATTTTTCCTTGTAAGAAGCCAATTGGTTAAAAGTAGTGATGAAACAAACTGGAAGGGGATGAAATGGTAGAGAGCTATTTCCATTATAACATGGACAGTCTTCAGCAGATAGAAAAATTCCTCTTCCTCTTTCCTCTGTTGCATCTCCTCTGCACCCCATCTCTGCTTTGGATAGTCCCATAACCCAGGGCTTTTCAACCAGTGGTACGGGTACCACCTGTGGTACATTGGCACCTGGCAGGTGGTACGCGAGCATCCTAGAAAAGTGGTAACGGGGGAGGGGAATGAGCTGAACCGGTAGAAGCACCACACAAGCCTGAGCGAGAGATGGCTGGAGCTGCAGGGCTGTCAGGGCTCAGTGGAAGCACCAGGATCAGCGCCAGGCTCCAGCTGGAGCTTGGCATGCATCCTGGCGCTTCTGCTGAGCCCAGAAGAAGTGCCAATCAGCTGGAATGTTGCAGCATCTCTAGGGTCTTGTGATTTACATTCAGATGCTTGGCAACTGATTCATATTTATGACGGTCACAATGTCCCAGGATCATGTGAAGTGACCAAAACCTGCTGCAACCACCCAGCAGACAGGGGGAATAAAAATCAAACACCCCCCACCCCACTCCCACTGCCAATCCTCAACAGAAATGCTCACAACAATGAAAACCTCGGACAGGAGGAAGAGCGCCACCGGGTGGGCAGGCAGGTGTCTTGCTTGGCTGTGCCTTGGGGGGGGCACTTCTTTCAGTGCCATTGTAACTTCAGACAGTCACTAAGCGAACTGTTGTAAGTCGAGGATTACCTGTACTTTATCAATTTTTTCCTTTTGGGTGGGGGGTCATCAAGTTTTTGACACCTTGCTAGGCAACTGGTGGTACTCAGATATTGCCATATTGTAAAAGTGGTACAATGGGTGAAATGGTTGAAAAGCCCTGCCCTAATCCTCCAAAGGATTTGGCAGAATGCAGGACTTTTCAGCAGCAAAAGAATGGATCCAACAGTGGTGCCTGTTTGTTGATGAAAGGAAAACTTTGGATGTAATCTGGATTATTAACCTAAGTATGTTTATTTTGAAACAAAAGATTATGACTAAAATAAAATAAAAACCAGTGGAAACAAGCATAATGCTTAACAGCATGGTATTATCCTTCTCTAAAACCTTATTTTTAAACTATTACAATAATATGTAAACAAGCATATTATATATGCAATCTGTGGATTTATCAGAGAGCTTTAGTTTGCAGGAGTGCAGTTTTGCAGTATTAAAGTGATTTTTTCTAAAAAAAAACCAAAACCCTGCTATTATTTATTCTTCATAATTTACAAAATCCAAACCAGTCACGGTGAGAATGTTCTTACCGCTAATCTGTACTCCCATCTATTTTTGCAAATAATACCATTTAAATTATATTTACACCCATTATATTTTAGAATGATAGATCTAATCTTCCTTAATTTTCATCACATTTCAACACTGACAGGTTAATCTCTGGAAAAAAAAGGCAATAGCTGATTTTAAAGACTGTATCTTAATGGGTGACAGTTTTATCAATATATTTCAGTATATGAAATTATACAACAGAAGAGGCTATTGTGTTCAAGAGTAAACTTTATAAAATCGTCTTGTGAATTCCATATAATGTAGCAAAGGACATGCAAACAAAAATTAGGCCATGAATGAAAATTATAATGGGTGGTTCAGAAATGTGAGATACACTGCAAACAAACAAACAAATAAACAAACAAACAAATAAATAGTAGTTTAAGAAAAGTAGAAGAAAACTTTCTCATGCTGCCGCTTTGTGTATTAAGTTGCAAATGAATTCACCTCTTGATGATCAAAATTGCATCATTATTTGGTGTAGGTAATGCCTTTTCTCTCTCTTTTGGATTGTGGTAATATTAAGTATTAGTCCTGTTCACTGCAAAATAAAAATACAACGCACACCTTACTTCTATGATTGAAGTGCAGTTTGAAAACCACGATATATAAGGTACACCTTCATGATGTACACATAACAAGAACGCAGAGGACGGCTTTCAGACTTCTTCCCAACTCCTTTCCTAACTGTAGTCATAGAAGTTATTCCTATTTTCTTCTCTGTAGTGAACTGTTTTTTTCTTTCTGTTACCTCTATTAGCCCAGAGTTAGCTCCTAGTATTGCCCTCCATGTCTCGATATTTTAATGGAAGTCAGATGTTTTAAATAAATAAGCGAGGTAGTTTTCTAACTGCCTGAGGTCTGGTAGGGTGGAATACTCTGCAATCTGTCTGGAAGACCAGAAGGGGCCTTTCTCGGCTCTCTTACTTTTATCTTCCTGTGCACCACATTACAAATAGTACAAGGAGGTGGAAGGGAGAAAAATTCCACCTTGAGCATGTCTTCCTATAAACTCACTATAATTAGAAAGTTGTTTACAATCTTTTGCTCCTATTTATATATTCTTGGGTGTTGATTTTCAGTAGAAGTCATGTGGAACAACATTTGAAAGCAGAACATGCTGTGCGTAGATGCAATCCTGAACAGGGTGTAATGTGAGCTCCTTTTCATGAGAAAAATAAAGGGGGGGGGGACGGCGGGAGGAATGGAAGCACAGAGATCCTTTCCCTGCCTTGTCTCATTTTCAAGTGACCACCCATTCCATCTTGGAATGTTAATAAAATGATCCCCACAATATCCCCGTATCAGAAAAGACTTTGAACCTGGTGGAACATGTGCTTCTGAGGCTGCCTTGAAATGATGTAATCTATGTCCAGATAATTTAATAACCCTGAATCTCTCCCTTATACTACTGCTGTGTTTGGCTATTGTAACTCCTGGCACAATAACATGAAATCATATAACAAAATCAGTACAAGGTAAAAAAAATAATTTGTAATTAACAAACCAGGCATAATCATTCCTGAAAAGTGCATAAATAAAAAGTGCATAAAATGATAAGAGAAGGATGTGCCTCTACTAGTTTTTTTGGGACACTCCCCTTAGCCAATATTTATGAAAGCTTGCTGGCAGGTCCTAGTGGTCTCCTGCCTCACCAGCTTCCTTCCTAACAGTAAACAGGAATAACACTTGTGTTGACAGAGGGCAATCAATTGATTAAAGTGTTGCCACTGTGTATTATAATCCATATTCTTATCTAGCCATGCCATGTAAAGCAGTGGGGAAACTTCTGTGGAATTCAAGTCAGGGAACCAGATAGTCCATCCAATAATGTAATTAAGGGTGACTGGAAAGAGACAAGGAAAGAAAAACAGTGATAGAAAGAGCTTCAGTACATTATCTTGGGTATAAGCAACCCAATAATGTTAATAGAATATACAAGAGATGAAAGGAGATTTGTGACAGGCAGGTCTGCACTGACCTGTACAAGAGTTCACAGAACAGATACCTGGCATGTTGTATATGTGTAGCTTCTCTATATGTGATTAAAACTCTCGCTTTTAGGTCAGGAAAGGGACAAATATCAGGGTCAAAGGCTTAATGCTACAATCCCTCTTCTGATTCCTTTTCATTCAGCTAATAGCCTCTTATTGGTTACTTAAGTAGAGATAATGAGAGAGGGTAATGGGAGACAGGAGGGTAGGGATACATACATTTCCTTTCTTGTAATTCAAGTATTATGGGTTTTCTCTCTTTCTCTCATCTTTTACTTAATAGTCCATTTCATTTTCATACTGATAGCTGATTCTATACAGGTCTACACAGAAATGTGATCTATTCAGCAATAAGCATATATAGATATCTAGGATGCCCAATTAATACATATTTAAATTTATAGTTACTCAAATGAATATGCAAATATCATGCAATATGGTTCATTCAGTCTCCCATTCAATGAGTGAAAATCCTGAACAACTGTCAAACTAATTGAGAAGCTTCTTGATTCATTTGATTCAATTCTGCCAATAATTAAATTAATTGTAGTTCCTATTGATTGCTATTAACTAATTCATTATTATTTTTCCTATTTGACAGAAAACAACCCTGCCCCTTATGAGACCATGAAGTGTGTCAGATTTAATTAATTAGTTAATCTGCAGCCCATGTTACTTAGAGGCAACTCTAGGCAGCTTATAACCAGGTAAAAGCCTCAAGATAAAGCACTAAAATGTTAAAATAATAAGTATTAACATAAAAATTGACTTAATAAGTATAAATTTCAAAATGGTACAGACACTTAAACATAGTTACTACAGGTAATAACTTTTTTCTTAAATGGAATAATTGTTGGACACTACTGTATAGAAACATATATTGAAATAAAGCATTGATTTCTATTTTAGTTCTTGCATTTTTAAAAAAAAAACTTATACAGTAGGTTTCTGTAAGCAAATAGTTCTTGTGATGTTTTAAAATTCTGCTGAAAGCATTTTCAACACATCAGTACCAGAACACCTGTAGCAGGCTAGCCTATTACACTATTTCACAAATAAATTCATTTTTAGAAAATCAACAAAATTCACTTTTAAAAAAAAAATATTAATCAACATTAGAATACCTGTAATACTTTTCCACTGAATAACTGAGAAAAGTGATTTGTACATGATTCTGTTTGCAAAGTTAATCTGGCACTGTAATTTTTTAAGGAAGCCACAAGATTAACACTGCGGCCTTTCCAGGAATATATATGTGGATTAGCAATGATTCATCCTTCTTCGGTAAAAATGACAGCTCAAGCAATCGGTGGGAAACAGAAGCCTGAATTCAATTGTAGAAGACTAGGTATTCCATTCAGGAAGTCATATATTTAATTTTTGACAAATTTACTTTTAAGAAAGAATAAAAAGCAGATAGTAAAAAGCAGCTTCTGCCTAAGGTCCCAGAATACAGCCGGATACAGCTTGATTGTTGCACTGAAGGGGATGTTCAGTCATTTTGTCAAAGATCTGTTTCCTGCTTTGCTTACGAAAACAAAACAAATACTTGTGTCAACTGTACAAAGCAAAACAAATACTTGTGTCAACCGTTGACTCAGAAAATGTGGTTTCCACCCATAACTAATAGTTCTTGTTGTTATCAAGCTTCAGTTTTATAACTTATGTATAAGGGGGAATAGACATTTCAAATCACATTCAACCCCCCTTAGTTACTATATGCTGCAGTATTGATTAATGCAACCTAAGCTAGGTTGAAGAAAGTGGTGCAACATTGATGGGAAGCATTGGTATTAGTTTGTAATAAACAAACCTTTGCTGCTTCTGGGATGACATTACAAAACTTTTTTCTTTCTGACTCACTTCTGTATCCAGACATCTATCTTCAGAAGTACCGAGGGAAGTTTATATGTGCATATGTGTGTGCACATGTATGTATATCTATCTTACATTTACAAAATACACAAAAGAGTTACTGAAGAAAAACAAGATGCTTGCATAAAAATTAAAAACAACCAAGAACATTGCTGACACAAGTTAAAATAGCTAGATTCCACCACTGAAACCAAAAGCAGGAGGGTACAAGATATTAGACGAGGGGTCCCCAACCTTGGCAACTTTAAGACCTGTGGACATAGCTGGCTGGGGAATTCTGGGAGTTGAAGTCCACAGGTCTTAAAGTTGCCATGGTTGGGGATCCCTGTATTAGAGAAGGCATTACTGACAGGTACTCCTGCTAAAATGATGTTTATTGGAGCACAGTAAGAAGAACAACTCGCTAGAAAGACCATGTCAAATAACTATGAGAAATGAGTTAGGTGTTTTAAAATATCCAAACTTACAGCATCAAATAATAACAATTTTTGACAAAGATACTGAATGAATAGCAGCATCACTGTTTTCTTAGATGTGAATTCTGATGCCCAGTTCAAAATGTCTAAACTCCTTTACGTACAATGGAACAACATCTAACCTTGATGGATCAAAATGATACAAAACTAGCCCAAAAATTTGGAATACATTTTGGGTGGGAACCATTTTTTGGGGGTACAAAAGTTAATATAGCTTTAAGAAAAAGATGGAGAACAATGTTGCCTGAATTAAAAAACCAACTCCCAATCCCCGTTTATATTTGAACCCTCTGCATGGACAAGCAGAATTTTGCATAGAAATATCTACCACCTTCAAATACAAAAATAGATTTGGAGCCAATGGATAGCATTTGAATAGATCCAAAAAATGAAAAATGACCCATCCATTTTTTTCCATAGGAAGATCACTCTACTTACTTCCAGTTACTCCTGTATCTGAACCACTATATCAGAGACTTGAGTGTAATAAATTAATTATACAGATTTAAAGGGCAGTGCTTTCAGATGAGGATAACAGCTATGCTCACCGTAAGTCTCCCTTTCTAATTCTTCAACACATAATAGATGATGACCCTCTCTCGTTTCTAATAAATAAATGATATACATATTAGCTAAGATTTGATGTTTCAGACATTATAGTCTAGAGAGCTGTAAATGCCAGGAAATGAGCTTATAATGCACTTGATGCCAATCATATCTTGGAGTGGAGTAACAAAAGTAGATGCTATTAGAATAACAATACCCCAAAGAAAATCTCTAGTATATGTCACAGCTGCTTTCTATTGTTCCCTATTTCACAACCTGCAATTAATAATATCTATTAGATGAAGGCAAAAGCAGGGGACAGGGCGGGACTTGTGAATCAGAGTCCTTCATTGTTCCTCCAGTTTCTGAGAAACACATGCTGCAGCCAATGATGAGTGTCAGCTGTTGTCCTTTCAGCAGATTTGAACCTATTTATTGTGTCCAAAAATTAAGTCTTTTTCTCTAAGGGAGAAACCCAGAGAAAAACTGCAGAGCTTTGACAAATCAAGAAACATGTTTGAATGCAATGGACAACTGAATTTTCAGTAAACCATATGAAAAATTCTGCATACTAGCTGTTAAAAACATTTTTCCGATTTCCAATGTCTGTATGGTGCTTAAACAGAAAAATTGCTATAGTTTACTTATGTCTCTCAATTCAGGCTTCAATCTACAACAATTCTTAACAAAAAAAATGAGAACTGTATTATGTTTTGACTAAACTCTTGTCCAGGAACAGGCACAGGTTATATTACACCAAGTCTTAATTATATATTTTAAAGTAGCTCTATTAAATAAAGGCACAAGTTAATCAAAGTCAAATTAACCTTAAAATATCAAATTAACTTGATTTCAATGAACCTATTCTAATTAAAGCAAAGTCTAGATTCAATCTGTTTCTATTTATTTATGAAAACATAGAAATATTGCCTTTCTATCTTGTTAGAATCACTCAAGTATGATGATAGATGACAGACAGACAGATAGACAGATAGACAGACAGAGTGGTGGGATTCAGCTAATTCACACAGTTTCGGCAGAACCAATACCTATTTTTTTCTTGAGTTCGGGGAACTGACTCCAAAATGGCCAGACTAGTGAGCATTCATGTGCCTCCAATCCCTTGCTTGCTGCAATCTGGCTTTGCAGCAAGCAAGGGGGTTGGAGGCACATGAATGCTCACTAGTCTGGCGTCTCTCCAGTTTAGATTGCTTGCAAACCAAATTGGTCTTGGAACAGATAATATTCTACAGAATTTGATTTAATGATCCCATAGATAAGTATTTAAAAATATTATTTCATCTAACTTCTAGATCAAAATAATATCTAAAGATTTGTTAAAGTCTGGATATAACTAAACCATTTTACAAATTTCATACCCTAAGGGGAATGGAACAGATTTATCAGCCTTAGCTAATTAAACACACATTTTAGCACAGATACCATGCAGTCATCCAGATGTGAAAGGCATTTCTAGACTGCAACCGGTTCTTTAACAAAGAGTTATTCCATTCAAAATAGACTGAATATTACTCTCTTTACCAATCTGGGATACTTAAGTGTTTTCTGGAGTAAGGCTCTTCCTTGCAATGGTTAATGGGCATTTCTCCAGTCTATGAGTCATCAGAAAAATATGTTAATATAATTTGTGCTGCCTCATGGCTGAGATCTAATTTGCCTTAGTAATAAAACTTGCAAATGTTTCTGTCCTTACAACTTTCCTACAGGACAGTTTAAGGGTGACTAGTGAATTTCCTTGGCTTCATTTCCCCTCCTATCCAGTGTCCCCAGCAGACAAGCAAAGTGTTATCAATTCCCATTTTTCAAAAGTGGTAAGAAAAAACTGGATGAATTTAGCATAATAGGTTGCCAGCATGTGTAGCATTTAGGGATAAGTCTTCCAGAAGATCAATAGACTTTTTTCCATAATAGTTTGGCTTCCGGGTCAATGGGAAGAAACGGAGTATACCTACATTAGACCAGGATTTTCTTTCTGACTCCGGGAGGGCAGGACAACAAGGTGGTGTTAGGAAACAATGATCAATGAATGGTCCATAACAATAGGCGTTATAGAAAATTTCTCTACTTTAGAGCATAAAATCAGCAGCCAAACAGAATATCAAATCCATCATGTGCTGCTCTGCATGTTTACGCCAGATGACAACTGGGATCCATATTTACTGTAGCAGATATGAAATCCTGACCCACTTCTGCTCTTTTCACCAGAGCAGAAAGAAAATTGCCCTACAGCAGAGGAACAAAAGTTCAACTCCTGACAAGATGAATTTGGGAAACTGCAAGAAAAGCATGACCAACTTGAATGTAGCGTGGATTGATTACAAGAAAGCGTTTGAGTCCATGCCACATGATTAGATAATCAAGTGCCTAGAAATAACATGAGTCAATAGGAACAGCAAAAGCTTTGTCCAAGATCAATGGCACAATGGAAAATACAGTTTCTGGTCAATGGTGAAAGATTGGGAGAATATCAGGAGAGGAATCTTCCACGGTAATTCACTATTGCTCCTATTGTTTGTCATTGCACTAATTCCTCTGTCAACAATGCTGAATAATTTAGGCCATGGCTATTGAAGTTCAAAAACATCTGCCAGACTATTCCACTTCCTTTACATGGATGAGCTGAAGCTGTATGGAAAGACACCATACAGAATTGCTGGTCAACACTGTCTGTTTATATAGCCAAGATATTGCAGTGGAGTTTGGACTGGACACGTGCCATCCTCACCATCAACTGAGGAAAAATAGTGAAACTGAAGGAATCAAGAGACCCTATGGAAATATCAAGAGTCTGGATGAAGATGATCACTATTGGGCATCCTTCAGACTAACAACATCAAGCATACTGAAGTCAAGGAAAGGGTTAGAAATGAATATAACAAGAGAGTGAAGAAGATCTTAAAGTCCAAAGTCATTGGAGGAAATACAACCAAGGCAATTAACATTTGGGCAATTCTGTTCATTAGATACACAAATGGAATAGCAGACTGGACTCAAGCAGAACTAAAGGCCATGGATAGGAAGATCAGAAAAATAATGACAACGAATCATGCCCTTCATCATCACAGTGACATTGATCAAGGAAAATAGATGGGCGTGGAATGTTGTAAGTATATCAGATGGTTGAAGAGGAAAAAGGGCATTGTAAGAATATCTGAAGGGGAGTGAAGAAGATGCACTGAAGCTAGTATACCAGGAAGGCTTACTGAGTGCTGGGGAGACCAAACTGGCCTATAAGAAAGATCAAATGAAGAATAGAAATGATATATGGGAAGACAAAGTATTACATGATCAGCACATTTTTTTAAAAAAATAGCAAAAATAATAAAAAGACCTGGCAATGGCCAAGACCAGGAAAGCTGAAGAAAAGACCGAGGGGCTGATTCTGGCTACACAAAATCAAGCCATAAGAACAAATGCATACAAAGCCAAAATTGACAAGACAGGAACAGACAGCAAGTGCTGTCTTTGTAAAGAAGCTGAAGAAACAGTGGAACACCTGGTTAGCTGCTGCAAGAAGATTTCACAAACTGATTACAAACAATGGCATGACAAAGTGGCAACACATGTGCATTGCAAGGTCTGCAAGAAATACCATTTGCCTGCAAACAAGAACTGATGGGACCATAAAATAAAGGCATAAAAATGAAGAAGCTAAAGTGTTTTGGGACTTTAGAATTCAAACAGACAGGCACCTGCCACATAACAAGCCAATTGTTGATAAAGACAAAAAAGTCTGGATAGTGGATGTGGCAATACCTGGAGACAGTAGAAGAAAAGAGAAAGACTGGAGAAGATAACAAAACACAAAAACTGGCCAACAGAAATAGAAAAATTGTGGCAAAATTTGATAGGTGGATAATGCCAAATCCAGTCTGAACGTCTGGCTGACTGTGCAATGAATCATAATAATAACTATTTTGATGTTCTTGTGGGGCTTGTGTACATACCAACAGGTCTTATCAGAGGAATCAGACAAAGAGTGTCTTTTCCATAAAAAATATAGTGAGACATAAATTACAGAAACCCATAAGGACTCAGTCGTCACCCAAGTTATAGGAACCATGCTAAGTTTTGGAGTTCCTGAACATCTGATGAAAAATGGGCTACAGGACTCAGGACTGCTAGCTGAGTAAAAAGGGCCAGTAGCTGAAGAACTACTGGAAGAAAAGATATTTACCATTGCAAAGAAATAATGATCTTTGTACACATCAAGTCCAACAAGAAGAGGATACCAATTCTGGAAAGAGCAAAATCCAGAATCATAAATAACAGAACAGAGACTAGCACATCATTGTTGATTTAGAATACAGAATATTCACAGAAGAAGAATTGGAAGAATTGCAAAGTTTTAGCCCTAGAATGAACATTGAAATTCGCCAAAGAGAGAAGTCTAGGATAGTCCAATGCCAATCAGAGATCATTCCAGCTAGATAAGAAAGAGATCCTATTGTGCAGAGGGTTATATTGTAAAGTATTATTGCACTCTTTCCGCTCCTCAAACACAGCAGCAAACATTCAACATTGGCACACTGTCATTCTGATTACTGAGATGAAATTTTGATAAACTACACACACACACATACAAAATTCACATACACACCTAGCCCTAGCCTACTGTATGACAGAGTAGCAGACAGAACTGGAAATGATTGACTTCTCTCTTAGCCAGGTCTCTGCAATATATGCCAGGTCAGCACTTTCAGCATTACACCAGGGATAATAGATGTTTTATCGGCAATTGATCTGGCATTAAAAGCAAGGACATTTAGGCTGCAGGTTATGTCCTAATCATGAAGTTTAAAAAAGAGGATATTTTATGGAAAAACTTCTAAGGAAAAAAATCAAGTAGGATATACTGTATAGCAGGGGTCCCCCACCCCTAGTCCGTGGACCAGTACCGTGCCGCGGCATGCCAGCAACCGGGCCACACAAACAAGCAAAGCCCCATTCATGGGATGCAGGCAGCACACAAAACCACACACCCTCCGGTCTGTGGAAAAAACTCTCTCCATGGAACCGGTCCCTAGTGCCCAAAAGGTTGGGGACCTCTGCTGTATAGCCTACAAATCAAATCAAATTTTAAAGATGTTCCCAGAAGGCTGCCCTAAAACAACATAAAATTGCCTTGCAATTTTATTTCCCGACCTAGTATGTATATGGTCCATTCTCGTGTTACTGTTCGGTGACATTTTTGTCACTGTACAGTTTTAGAGGCATGAACTCTGTCTTAATGATTATATTCTCTTCAGATTATATGGCAACATTGCACCCTAAACTAACTAATGATAAATCTGATACATCATGTGCTCTTTTCTTCTTTCAAGGAAAGCAAGGCCTTCTGTTTTCTAGCAAGCAGAAAGTGCAATACTCATGGGAGCCATGTGGTCCTAACCTGCCTCCAGAAGCGGTGAATGCTCCAACACTGGAAGTTTTTAAGAAGAGACTGGACAGCCAATTGTCTGAAATGGTATAGGGTTTCCTGCCTGAGCAAGGGATTGAACTAGATGACCAACTTTATTATTATTATTATTATTATTATTATTATTATTAATAATAATAATAATAATAATAATAATAATAATAATAATAATAATGTATACAGGTAGTCTTCGAATTACAATCATTCATTTAAAGTTTCAACAGCGCTGGAAAAAGTGGCACATGACCATTTTTCACACTTAATGACCGTTGCAACATTCCCATAGTCACATAATCAAAATCTGGATGCTTGGCAACTGGTATGTATTTATGATAGTTGCAATCCCCCGGGGTCATGTAATCACCTTTTGTGACCTTCTGACAAGCAAAGCCAATGGGCAAACTAGATTCACTTAATAGCCGTATTACTGACTTAACAACTGCAGTGATTCACTTAACAACTGTCTTGCTAAGCGATGGAAATTTTGGGCCCAGTTATGGTCGTACGTCGAGGACTACCTACCCCTGCTTAGAAGTAAGGCCTCGTTGAAACTTTCCATCTAACTAAATCAACCTTAAATCGAATTGTAATTGAAACAGTTTGAATTGATTCAATTCAACAATTATAAGTCACAAATACATCGAGCAATGTCATGGGTTTTAGATGGGAGTATCCCGTTTCATTTATTGTTATATTATCAATAATATATTTTTGTTTTCAAAATTGCAACCTTATGAACATGTATATGTTTGGACTGCAGCTGCAGTTCTCGGTAATATTTCAGCAAATATCGTGTACTGAAATATTAACTAATAACTGGAGATTCTCCACACATATTTCTGTTTTGTAAATACCTTAAAGGCACTTTGATTCTGAACTTTAATGCTTACTGAATATTCTATACATAATTTATCTTACATTAAGTATTTAGCAGAATACTTATACTAGGAGTCCCTTCCCAAACTATGACTATCACATACTGCAGTAAAAAAAATAAATCAACGGTGGCTTATCTGTTTATCAGAAAATGAATATGCAGTTGTTAGTATACAAGATTCAGAAATTTTTCCTCTAGGCTATCTTTTGTTATTTATTTATTTTATTTATATTCTGCCTTTATTATTTTTATAAGCAATACAAGGTGGCAAATAGATCTAATACTCCTTCCTCTTCTTATTTTCTCCACAACAATAACTCTTTGGGGTGAGTTATAAGGATGCATATCATCTTTTTGCAACATTCAAGCTCAATTTTTATATAGATGCTAAAGGAAAATTTTCTGACACCGTTAATAAATGCATAAAAATGCTTTTGGTGCATAGATTTCTAGATGATAGAATAGAAACTATTGCTCAGGATAATTCAGAAAGCTAAAGAATATCTGTACCCCAAAGAAGTTTATGTGTTTCATTTATTATAGAAAGCCCTTTGATTGTGTTATTCACATCAAATAGTGGAAAAGTGATCATTTTCATCTGAAAATGTTCTAGTTAGACAAGCAGTTAATCCAGTGGTTCTCAACCTGTGGGTCGGGACCCCATTTGGGGTCGATCGACCATTTCACGGGGGTCACCAAGCAAAGCTGTCCGCCATTTTTTTGTCCGCCATTTTTTTTGTCTGCCATTTTTCCCCCCTTTTCCGGCGGGTGCCTTACCTCCCTTGGGCTGGGCCAGCTGGTGGTCGGCCTGCTCCGTCTCTGCCGCTTGCCAGCTACGCCTCAGCCGGCACAGGGGGCGGAACCACGCATGCGCGGCGCTCCCGGGCAGGGAAAGTTCTCGACTTACGACCGGTTGGGTAGTCCTCAACTTATGACCGGTTTAGTCCTCGACTTACGACCGGTTGGGTAGTCCTCAACTTACGACCGGTTTAGTCCTCGACTTACGACCGGTTGGGGTCGCGGCATTAAAAAGGTTGAGAACCACTGAGTTAATCAATCAGGGGACTGAATATGTTATAATTTAATAAAATTGTATCCGAGAGGACAAAAAGGGAATTTCTGCTGTTTTTCTCTTCTATCTTGACTATTGACGTATATGAAGACCTTCCAATCTCACTTATGGTATTGTGGCTGCTAGTTTAGACAGGATGACTACATGACAGCTGATTCAAAAATCATATGAAGCAATACTCTTGTTTTTAACAGTTTGTTGAATAACAGAGTGATTGAAATAGCTAGTTTCACACATCACATTGAACCAAAACCTGAACAACCATACTATTACTGCATTGTATGAACTCTTGCCGAAGTATGTAACTTAGTAATAATTAGAACTGAAGGCTCTGAGGCACTTTTGCACGTCCTGCCTCCATACTTTCTTAGTTTAAGCATCTTTTTGGCTACTAATGGAGCAGAATCCTAGCCTAGATAAGCCTTTGGCCCTATCAACCAAATTCAACATTCTTAAGATAGTTTCCTACACACCTAACATATGAAACTGAACAAAAGTAAAATGTAATATATCCTTCAAGTGTAATATGTGGAGTATATAAAGTATGATTTAGTAGATATGAAAAAGCAAATGAGAAAGATTGAGATGTCAGCCATATGATTACTCCTCCAAATGTTATTTCACAATTCGAACATTGCTGACTAAGCTAAAGACTTCGCAGAATTTCTTTCATGCTATTAACAAATGAGAAGTTAGACATTTTCACCTAGTGAATTATGAAACCTATCCATTTCCACATCCCTGAAAATAATTGGAGTGTGATCTGACATGTTTATTTAAAATGAGAATGACAAGATTCCTGCTAAATCACTCTAGATCAATATTTAAACTTACATATTAGTTAAAAATTATCTTCTGGTACTGTATCTGATAGTGTCAGGTTTCTGATCCAACTATTTAGCTCTACCTGACCCTGTTAGCGTTGCCTTTTTCTGATATAATTGTTTCCAGATATACAAGAGTTCAATTGTATTTAGATCCAAATTCTGTCCATCCAGCCATAGATGCTGTACAGTTAGTCCTTAACTTACAATCACAACTGGGACCGTAACTTACATCGCTACGCAGTTTGGTTAAGTGAGTCATGCCCAATTTTACAACTTTTGCTATAGTCGTTAAGTGAATCACCACCACTATGTTAAGTTTTTAAGTAAATCTGGGTTCTTCCCTTGACTTTGTTTACCTGTTGGAAGCTGGCTGTAAGGAACCACTTCAATCCACATCTTAAGAAAGCAGAACTCCTAGAAATGGTCTGTTCCAACAGGAACTTTTATTAAGAGAAATTGATAGCAGGCATGATAGACAGGATCTGAAGGATTTCCTTACAAATCGATGTTTTAAAGTGTCCCTAAGCAACCCCCACCCTGCAGTTCTTCCGGGCGATTTAGACCGGCAGGTTTCTAGATGTTAAATCCAGGAAAGATAACATCAATCCGGCTCCATTGGGCACGATCATTCAACAGTTCCTTACACAGATCCCGGAGGCTGCACGGTAAGGAGGAGAAGTTTAGAGGGGCATAGGATGAAAGGCAAATGGTTACATTGTGATGGTTAGCAGACCCGAAAGTGAATCAACAAAAGGTTACTTTGTAGTGAATAGAGGAAGTGAAAGTAATAAAACCCCCATGCATACCCTCCTCCCTCTTAGGAGTAAGGATCCAGGAGAGAGTAAGAATTGGTTTTATTCAGAGAAGATAGAAAGGAAATATAACTGGATTCTGACACTGGCTACGAAAGTTGCAAATGGTGATCACGTGACCCTGGGACACTGCAAACAGTATGCCGGTTGCCAAGCATCTGAATTTTGATCAAGTGACTGTGGGGATGCTGTAAATGCAAAGACTGGTTGTAAGTCACTTTTTTCAGTGCCATTGCAACTCTGAACATTCACTAAACAAATGGTTACTTCTATATGTATATTTCAAACTGAAACTGGAAAATTTGCACCAACTATTCACTTCCGGTATTTAATATGTGACTGTAGGTAAGCTTGATGATAAGAGCTGCAGATTCAGAAAAACCAAATCCTTCCTCATTAATTTAAACTACATTTTCGGTTAAGATATTCTCAGAATAGAAGAACAACAGTTTTCCAAACAGTTTATTTTCTGAAAATATTTTTCCAAGTATTTGAACAGTGAAAGAGTGGTGCGCACTGAAGGCAGTGTAAGCAAATCTCGTCAAGCTTGGGAAGCATGGCGTTTAGAGCTAACATTAGTCTCCAGGGAGTTCTGCCTATTTTAAAAAACATTTTACACTTAATATTTATGTTAAGAGAGCAGTCTACAGCAGTTTTTATTAAAATGTGGGTTGAGGACTGTGGGGACCCTCGAGACCCTCTCAGGGGCTGCAAAAATCACATTGATCAGATATTTAAAAATTTGCAAAAACTCATAAACAACACACACACACAAAATATATGAAAAAATACAAAATTAAAAGATAAATAGAAATAGAAAATTAGAAAAAAAGAAAAAAAGAAAAAGCCTCAGAAAACAATAAAAGGAAAAAAAGGAAAAAAGAAGAAAAAAGTAAGTAAAGTAGAAAATAAATGACTTTCTAAGGTTACCATATCTCTGCAACTTCTTGATAACTCCGTACAATGTGAATCCTCAAATCATCTTTTCATTTCTTTTCAGTTTCTCGCAAGAAACTGAAGTGGTTTCCCAGTAGAATTTGTCAATCTTCTCATTATGAGTACTTGTTAAAAAATAGCTTTCATGAAAAATATTTTACTTATATTAATGTTATTTTTACATAATTCATGTAAAGTATAACTGAAACAAACAAACAAAAGCTCTATAATTTTTAAAAATGGGAAGGTTTTCCAAGAACAAAAAGTTTAAAAACACTGATCTACAACAAATAGGTTTTCGCAGGAAAACATATCCAACAGATTGGTAGAGATGGTAGAGGGGTTAAAGTGCAAAGCTGAATATTGTAAATATGTTTTTAATCAAGATTTTGTTTGAGGGGCGAAGGGTTACTCTAATACTGTATATGAAAAATGCAAATGATTAAGAAGTTTGCCAAACTTTTTGAGAAGGGAAACATATCTGTCTGTATGTATTTTATAGACAAATAGCAGATCACACTTGTCTCTGGGCAGGTTCCACTAAAATTAGGACATATACACATCATGCTTTTTGAGACTGATATATACTGTATTATGGTATGAACATAGGCTCGCTGAGGTGTATAGTTGTAAGATAAAAATAAACCCAAGAGGAAACTGCGCATGTTAGTTCTGCTTTTTTTTCTTGTCGTTCTGGCAGATGTTACTACATAAATCTTGTGTGGAAACTTTTCTAAGTGGGGAGCCATTGGTGGCCCAGTTTTTATCATTTTTCCACTCTAATTTCAACATCATTGATTCTATCTGGAGCCACATCCTTTAATGGCATAAAACGGAGAGATATGGTACTTGGAGGAATTCAACGGTCCTCCTGAATGAAATACTGTAGCATATTCGCCATCAACTTTTTGGGGCGATTATTTTAACGTGATTAAACCCGCCAAACTAAAAAATGATTTAACTTTTCACAAAGCTCCCTTATTACGCAGAAAGCATCCCACAGGTTTCTTCTTTCAATAGCAATCCATTATTGACAACACTGTTCGTGTGGTGGAAAGTTATTGCCGAAAATCTCTCTCAGGCATTGTTTAGACTAGAGGAAGACGGACCTAAAGCGCATATTTCAGTATTTCCTCTCTCCAATGTTGGAACTGTTTAAATGGCTTTGGCCACTCTGCAAGCGGTCAAGGGCGCTTTCGGTCCGTATTCCTCTCCGATGCAGGATTGCCAATCGGCCCTAATACTTTGCAACGGCGCCTCTCCTTTTCTTTCCCCGATTCTTCAGTTACCCACCCCCCCCACGCCGCCCGCGGACAGAGGCGGCGTGATTCTCCTGCCACGCCACCCCCCATCACCGCGCATCCCGCTGTCTCAGCTCCCTCTCCTTCCTCTTCAGAGGAGCAGCAGCATCTGCTGAGTTCCCGCCTCTATCTCCGCCCGGCACCAAGCAGAGGGAGGCGGAGGAAAGAGAAGAGCAGAGAAGCGGCGCCGCAGCGAGGGCAGCCGCAGCGAAAGAAAGGGAGTTTTGTCCTCGCTGCTGCTGCTGCTGCTGCTGCTGCTGCTGCGCCCGGCCTCTGAGCAAGCCACCATGGCCGCTACTTGCCCCAGGCCGAAGGCGGGCTGCGAAGCGCGAAAGGCAGCCGCGGCCGCAGGAGGAGCAAACGCCCAGCAGTGACCAGCCTCCTTCTTTCTCTCTCCCTCGTCCAGGCCGCGTCCTCCGGCGTCGCGCCGAGGGGGCGCCGCTCCGCCTTGCCGTCGCCCCTCACTTTTCCCCGCGGCAGCGGAGGCGGTACCAGCACCATGTGGGGGAGGCTTCTCTCCGACCTCGGGCAGAACGGGGACTACCGAATAGGTAAGGCGAGGGAAGCGGGCCAACTTGCGCGTGGCACGGCGTCGCTAGGGGTGGGGGGGGGGGGAAAGGCAGTTTGTCCCGGCTCGGTGCCTGCCTGCCTGACCGGCGTCGGGGCAAGGTGGTGGGGCAAACGTGAGAGCGAGAGAGCGAGCGACCCTGGGTTTGGGGAGGAGGACTCGACGCCCCGGCTTCTGGGCTTCGCTCTCGCGCTTGCCCCGTTTTCGACCAGACTCCCCCCCCCCCCGAGTGTGCCCGGTTGGTTCTCGTGTCCGAAAGAGTTCGTTAACGCACGCCGCCATCAGGCTCGGGGCATCCGGAGAAAGGAGCGGGGCGAAGTGAGAGTTGTGGAGGGGAGAGGCGCGTAGTTACGCGGTTGGAGGCGACGGCAATCTGCCCAGCGGGGCGGATTGCAGCCAGCCCGGGTGGGAGGAAGGAAGGAAGGAAGGAAGAGAAGGGAGGGGAGCCGTTGACGCTGTGTAAAGCACTAGAAGCCGCTCGGGGCTATATTTAGAGCTTTTCTCCACAATCCTCTTTAAATCTGGGATTGGGGAGCAGGGCTTGATTTGAGGAATGACAGCCCGCGCCAGTCAGCAGGCTTCCTTCTAACAGTCTCTGCTTTCTTTTCGGAAGCTCCGGAGATGAGTTTGAAGACAAGAGAGAATTTGGCTTTAAAAAAGGAATAAATGAAATAAAAAGGAATAAATGAAATATTGCTCCACACTCTTGGTGTGCTTAGCTGCCAGGCAGAGATGCGCGTCCTTGTTCCAGAAAGTAGGGCCAACTTGGGTGTAGGACTTCACCTTGAAATCCCGTAGACATAAAACTGCATCCCTGTTATGGGACTGAATTGATACTCCTCAGGAGGTAGTGTAGTTGTAGCATTTGGACTGATACCCAGTATGTATGTCCTGCCCAATTCACACATCAGTATCTCAGTTGGCAGAACGGGCAAGCAATTTGTCTTATTAAATTACCATCCAAGATAACATTGTGTGGAATATTGCACTGATGATAAAAAGCTTTGTTTTCACTGTCAGCCCTACGTTTATACCGATAGTGGAACAGTTAGTTGAGAACAAGCTGTACTTTTCTGCATAGCTTTTAGGATAAATAACAATTATTTGGCAATTCTTTTGGTATGAATTACTGTACTGTTCTGTATTTTTTAGGAACAGAATGTGTTGCTTGAAACGTGTCAGCCGTTCTAGAGGAGAAGAATTATTATACCTCTTAAAGATGCAATTGTTAACTACCCCCATGTTCTCATATTTTCATTAATAACCAGAGCCCCCTTATGCTAAAACATTTGAATTCATTTTACAGTTAAATGTATTAAGTTACATTTGGCTTACAAAAGAATCAATCTTAAAAATGAGTTGTAGAATTTGACTGGTTCACTGTAAATTTATTTGCTATAATATATTTAAATAATGTTTTCCTTGTCAATTTATTAAAGTAGTGGTACAGTACTTCAGTGATCATTCATGTGTCCTAGCTGGGGCAAAAGTAGTCCAGATGAAAACCATAGTAAATTATGAAAAGGTTAATCAAACCTTTAAATTTACTATAAATGATAAAAATAATCATAGAATGCCTGTAAACATATATTGGTAAATATTGGAAAAAGTGGGCTTTTGCTTCTGTCATGGCAGAACTCAATATCTTTGACAGAGTGACTTGTGGCACTTATACAAAAAGTTGAAAACTACTGCAGTAGAATATATTTTATCTATTTTTATCCTTTGGATCAATGTCATGGTGATTTTCTATATCATGAAATGGTTTGGTACAAATGCTTCCTTATGTCATTCTGGATATTATCTCATTCTAAAGTGAAAAATATGTTTTTATTATGTTCATTCATTATAATTCTCTGCATTATGCAAGCCTCCCAAAGGCAAACTGACCCATGTACTTGCAGAATTTTATTTAGTTGACCTTTACCAGGCCCCTTTATTATTAGATGGACTCTGAAAATTTATCTATTCACCCTGTCTTTTAATTGAGTTAGGAATTATTTTTGCATATAATACATCTGATATATTTTTATTTGATTTCTTAAAATCATTTACATCTATTACTTTGATTTTAATATTCTTACAAGTTTGAAAAAGTTTACTTAGAAACCTGGCTTATAATTTTTTTTAAAAAATTAGAAGTAAATAAATAATTTGTCAGATATATTTAGTTCTACATTACTGATTTCTTGTAGTTTATGTTACTTAATACTGTATTTATACTATAGGGAAAATTAGACATTAAAGGAAAGTCTGTTTTGCATTTTAGAATCCAAATCCAAATTTATTTGGATCCAAATGAATTAATTGAAAATAGAAAACCAAAGCCAAAACATATAGCACAAAAACATGGGACTATAGCATCTGTGATCTGGACACTATCAACTTTCTATACTTCAAAAACAGTTATGTCTGACAATTGGCAATCAGGTGTACAGGCTAGTTGAGAATTATACCGTACTATGTCATATTTTAATATTTTGGTGATATTAAATGTTATGAAGTTTTCACGAGATACAGGAAATAAAAGATTAGATCA
Source organism: Protobothrops mucrosquamatus (assembly GCF_001527695.2). Classification (NCBI taxonomy): domain Eukaryota; kingdom Metazoa; phylum Chordata; class Lepidosauria; order Squamata; family Viperidae; genus Protobothrops; species Protobothrops mucrosquamatus. The sequence continues at coordinate 415,391 of NW_015386306.1, forward strand.
AATATCATAGTTTTTATTCATCAACCAAATGTCTAAATGGTGACAATAAAAGTTTGTAAGTGCAATTAGCAGATCTTTCTATGAACATACTGTTGAAATGAGGTCTATGAAAAATGCAGTACTGCAAAAATGCACATCTTCTCTCAATATTACATTATTTCAGTATTTTTGCCTGTTCTTATTTTATTTAGAAAATACTGAAATGAGAAATAAAATGGATTGATTGAGATTAATGATAGTGGAAATAACAGGAAGTGATGCTTTTAATTGTAAAAGCTAGAAATTCAGTGTGATTGTTAAAATATATGTACAATCAGGTAGGCAATAATTTTAATTGCTGAGATATAAAAGAGGCTACTTGCTGAGTATAATATTACTAACTCTTTGATTGGTGCAAATAACTGTTTGTTACAGTGCTTCAACCAATCAGATTAGTTTAACTATGATGGTATAAAGATTCTTACCAGCTGGACTTCTTTACATTATTCTGTGATTCAGAAATATGTGTGAGTACCAGAGGCAGTAAAAAGCATGTAAAGAAAAATGTTACGTATTATTATTACTTAATTTTATTATGGCTGCCCACTCCAAAAATCTGTTAAAGTGTTGACCATATCCAAACAGAAATATCAAGCCTAATTGTTTCCAGTTTATTCTATTTGTAGATTGCTTAATGGGTAGCCTTAATTCTACAAATGATGATCTGTCCAAACACAGATTCTATTTGCAGGCTGTTAGTTAAAATAACAATATCTTCTCCCTGAGCACAATGTATGAATCCACTGATCGTTGTACTTGTTAAGGATCTAAATTTGCTTTGATAATCTAGGCAGAGGTATATATTATCCAAATATTTTAAAAAGTCATGAATTATAGTAGCATATGCTTTTCTGAATTTCTCCTTTGGCTGAGTTTTTAACAGGGATCAATCATCTCATTGTTTTTGAAGAAAATTTCTGAACTCTTATGAAGGAGATAGTAGTTGTGAAGATAAGACTGATAATTTGCTACATGTGAGCCCAAATACATGTACTCAGTTTTTATTTCATTATATTTTAGATCCCATTGTTCAGAGATGTGACCATCTTCCATGAAGCAATATGAATTGACTATGTGAAGTATTACATAATTCATTCCAGATTCAGATGATTTTTTTTTCACATGAAAAATGTAGTATCGAACAATATTCCCAGTTCTCTTTTCAAGATGAAATTGCTTCTGTTGCTTTTCTAGCATTTCAAAATTTCAGAATATATTCCTTTTACCCAACTAAACATGCAGGGCTAATACAGTAGTGTGAGGTGCGTGACTATCAAGTTACGTATGACATCAGTATGCATGAATGACACAACTGCTCTCTGCTTGTGCTATTTTAAAAATCCTTAATTATTTCTTTTCTCTAGAAGCCAAAGACTCTTACTCTGTGCTATTTAAATGCAGAGAAGCAATACCGCAGATAAGATGTTGTTTGTAAATAACATAATTGTTTTTAATGAGGATGCTAATTCTGCTTTTGATGGGCCATATACTAATTTAATTATCTTGATTGATTTAGTCCCAATGGAGACTGAAAATAGTTTTCAGGAGTGCTTGCATACAATGAGGCTTTTTTCAGAATGGGCTGATTTCATTTGGTGGAGGACTATATGTTTATTTGCATATGTATTATTCCATATAATGTGGCTTAATGACATTTTTGAAAATTTGAATAATAAAGTGTTTTTAATCTGAAGCAATATTTTTTTTTTACAAAGCCTTCAACTTGAATGAGAAAAACATGGCAATCTATGTAAAAGCTTGCTGCATCATTTAAGCATGGGAAAGAATACAAAATAATGAACACATGTTTGTGGGAGGGAAATGTATATTTTCAAATTGCTTAAAATATTTTAGCTGGCCTTTGTAGGAAAATTACTTCCAATAATATAGTAGCATTGATTTTTGATGAATTATATCCATTGTTGTTGATTGTTGTTGTTGATTGTTAATGAGCATGTAGATTTTCTCCACACAGTATCCCTAACTTGATCCTTCAGGTCTTCCAATGAATTACTCGCCATTTAATTGAGTCCACATATGCCTTGCCATTAGTTGTCCTCTTTTTTCCTTCCAACTTTTTGAGCACCAGTACCAGTTTTAGGTCCAAAATACAATTTGAGCCTGGTCATTGTGCAAGTGAGAAATACCACAGGGAATTATTTTTGTCATCTTTCATATTACTTATTTTTTTGCTGAGATTATAAATTTGCTATTCATTCCTGCAGTGCAGTGGTAGCGAACCTATGGCACGCGTGCCAGAGGTGGCACTCAGAGCCCTCTCTGGGCATGCACGCTATGCCCTGGAGATGGCAACCATCCCTCTTCAAGCAGCCGCCCGCTAAGTCGCCGAGGTCCCACAAGCGGGCTGCGGAGCCCTAGAGTGCGCCGGTCGAGGGGCCGGCAGGCTGTGGCTGCTGACGGACGCCGTCGACCCCCATGTGTTCGCTGGCCTCTGTGTGCGGGGGCCGATGGTGTCAGGCAGCAGCCGCCGCCTCAGCCCCTACCTCACCTTGCCCTGCGACATTGGCACCCCCGCCCTGCCTTGCCTCCCCTCACCCCGCAGGACAAGCCTCCTGCCCACTGTCCCACCCACCAGAGACCCCCTGAATCTCCCCCAACCCTGTCCGGCCCCCACAGGAGTCCCTGCCCACGAGCAACATCGAGGTGACCATGACCATCTTGGCCACACCCACCCATTCTGCCATGACCACAGCCACGCCCACCCAGTGGGCCATGCCCAGCTGGCACCCGGCGATAAATAAGTGGGTTTTGGGTTGCAGTTTGGGCACTCAGTCTCTAAAAGGTTTGCCATCACTGCTGTAGTGAAAGCCAGAGCACATTTTTATCATCCAAATAATATTTAAATTAATGACTCTTTATAGTCAATATATGTGATTGATTTTAAAAGGCTTTTATTTGAGGAAAAAATAGATATTAAACAATTTAGTAGTCTTCCTTTGAGGCAATTTGCCATAATACATGAAATGATTGGGATGAGGAACATGCCTTTTTTTTTTCAAACACGAAGAGTGCTATGAGTTTTAAGTACAGCTGCTAGCCCCCAATAGATCTCCTTGACACAAAATTTTCCAGAAATATTATCATTTTTATCAATTAATGTTTCCTATTTAAATTATAAATTGAATCTGTTCCTTGGTAATATGTAATAGTTGCTATTTTTTGAACAATAACATTTCTTAGCAACAGGTAATTTGTAATGAAAGTGACAACCTCATTGACAATGTCATAATGTAAATTTCAATAGCATGGTGAGTTCACAAATCTGTTATGAGCTCTGTAGGGTTTTGTGGATTGGATGACTGTGTTTAAAACATAAAACTGCTGAATTATGTACTTTATAGATGAAGATACCTGGATAGTATAACTAGAGCCTCTTTGTTTTATGGGGGTGGAATGGATGCAGGAGAGGAGGATATGATGCAGATAAGAATGCAGGAGTGATGTTGGCTTTTAAGAATGCTGATGTGTCCTTGCAAGAACAGAAACAGATAGTGAGTTTTTAATTCTTTATAGTAGTACTGTTATTGGTAGAGTGTTCAGCATTAGATTTAGATCACAGTGCAGCAGAGGTGCACACAAAATATATCTCATTTTGAACCTATTACGTTAACGCTATTTCACATTTGCCATAGTTTAGCAGAAACAAAATCTGGAATGTAGGTGTAAAATTACATAATGTACAAGCAAAGAAGAAAATAAACATCAAAACAGACAATCTAACATAGAACATGATGTTTTAAGAACTAACCAAAAAGGAAGGACTAAGAAATCAGCTCATATTTAACAATTGTTAATGTTCAGTTATGACTTTTATTACTTTTTTTATTTACTTTCAGTAAGAAGAAGTTGAATGTCCAAGGTCAAAAAATTTTCCGCCATTTAGATGCAAGAATTATGTAAAATAGAGATTATAAATAATAAATCTTATAAAAATATTATAAAATAAAATCAGTATTGTTATGAATCAGTAATGAATAAAAGCTCCATTTATTATGCAATACAGAGTAACAAAGACAGTCTTCTTCATTACATGTCACTGTCATGATTTGGTCCTGGAAGCTAATGCTGGCTCCAAATCGTATCAGAGTGGACGTCTTTTAAGTAGCTTATTTATTAAATACAATCTGTGTAATTTGAAATGCTTCTCCTTTGTATCACTTCTGTGTATGCTAGCAATCCAGTTTAAGATGATGAGAAATATCTCTTAATTGCTTGGGAATCCATTTATTTATTGTATTAGGGGAGCAGATGTCTCATATCCATTGTTGAAGAAAAACCCATTTGTTATTAATAGTCTATAATAGGAGGAAAGCTGCTTCTGCACTTGTCTCCAGTGTCAACTGTTCTGTTTTCCACATAACTTTAGAATCCTATCTTTGGTTTGTAACCTGAGGTTCAGGAGTCAAACATATAAGCATACAAGCTTATATTTTCATTCCAGTGGTGTCCTTTACTACAAACCATGCTCATAAAAATTTCAATAGCACTTTTGTCACTTTTATCAAAGGTTAGTGCTATTCTATGTTCAACAGCTTCCTAATTTTTTTCTGTTAACCTTTTCTTCTTGAGCAGAGTAAGTTAAATTCAGTGATTTCCTTCCACATAATTATATGTAGGCTTTTAATACATTTGTATTTTCACGAACTGTCTTGCCAGTTTGTTGTCTACTTTTATGGAGGATTGATTTAAAATCAGCTGTAATAACAGTGAAAACTATATTTCAAATTGCATTGATTTGGTAAGAACACACTACAATTTATTGGTTCTTGGAAGTGGACTATCATTGACTTGGAGACCAGTATAACCCCCATGGATCAAGTAGCACAGAATTAGAGCTAGCTACCAAATGCTCATATTGACCATATTAAGTCTACAACAATTTTTGGTCCCACATGAGATGGGTACTGAAAGAAATTCAGAAAAAAATCTGACACAACTTTAGCTTGTTTTAAGTGATTTTCATATCCTGATTGATTTATTATCCTGGTTCATTTAATGATAATGAAAATAGTGTGCAAGCCAACCTTTTAAAGAAGTTTGCAGTGTATTTTGCAATTCAGAAAATAGTACCTGTTTATGAGGGAATTTATTTATTAGCAGAAAGTATGCAGACAAATATATATTCCAAAAGTGTGGCTCAACTGGAAAAAACATACGAAGAGTACATTTGGAGAGAAAATTTTACAACAATAGATACACATTTTCATGTTAGATGACTCTATAAATTGATTAGAAATGGCTGAAGCTTAGTAAATAAGAAAAATGAAATATAAATGAAATGGACATATACACACATATATATATTTACCATGACCTCACATACTGTAGTTTATGAAGGATATGCACTTTGTTTTGTATTTTTCTCACACTAATTTTTTTGTCTAATTTGAGGACTCAGTAATTTTTTTGCTAACTGGTACTGCCAGATAGGATTTGACTTTTCGATTTAAAAGTCAAGCTAAGACACGATTAGCTTTTGTGAATAATAGTTATGTTATTCCTTTAAATCTTGTTGCAAAATTTCTTTTTTAAATGGTAATGTTTTATGCCAATAAAAAAGTATTTATGTTGGCAGCAAAAAAGGGAATATCACATTTTCAATGTTATTTTTGTTTCAGAACCCTGGAGCATAGGGTTCAATTCCCTGTTAAGTCTATGGCTGAGCATGGTGGCCCTAAGAGAATCACTATCTTGCAGCTTCAGGTTCCTAATTGTAAAATGGGAGTAATAGTGACTGTTCTTCAAAAGGTATCGGAAGACTGTAATACTGAAGGTATTTGAATTTGTTTTCTGTTTTAAGCTAAGGTAAATTATATGTAGTATAATAAAAATATATACTTCACATGCCAGTGATAATAACACTCTTCTTCATCCTAGTTTAAATTTTTTTAGCCCTCTTCAGTATTTATTTTTGAAAGATTATATATCTTCATAGGATACATGAGCTTACAATTTCATCTGTCAAGTGACAGTATAAGATAGAATTGTTCATTCTGTCAATATTTTGATTTCATTGTTCTGAGTACAAAAAAATCCACTTTCATGAAAATGAAGTTGAAAGAACAAATAGTAATAGCTTTAGTATCTTTGAAGGTGTGCCCATGGAACAATACCAAATTGTTTGGGGAATACTGATATTCTTTGGGATACAATTTAAGAAATACTGGATTACCAAGCATAAGTTGGTTTCTTATATATTTAAACTATTTACATTTTTTTGATTACTTGATAGCTGTGAACATTTCAAAAGGAAGTGAAGGGATCCAGCCACTTGTCATTTTAACATTTCTAGGGCTCTTGTGGGATAGGAACCAGAAACAATCTGGGAAGCAAAAGAACATGCTTGAGTTCAGTCTTTGCTTTCCATCATATACCAATCTTTTTTTAAAAAGTTAAAATAAGAGGGGAAAGGAACCTAACAGGCTCTACAGGAGGTATCCATTGATACATGCTTATAAAATACATGACAGAATACAGATGCAAGAAAGACTTTACATTATAGTTGTTTCTCTAAGAACAAGTCTTTATTTCTTGTATGTTATTTAAGACTAGTTTATTGGAAAAGTTTGAAAGAGCCATCGTAACTGAAACAGTTTCGTGTTGTATTGTGAACCTGAAATTAAATGTTGAGGAAATTGTTAGATTAGAAAGATTGCACATGTTTCTTTGTTCCCAAGGCCATGAGCCTTGGGAACAAAGGTTGGACTAGAGCTCCAAGGTCTCTTCCAGCTGTATTTCTGATCTCACAATACATGCATAAGAGAAAATTGGATGTGCATATCAGATGGAGCTATACAGTGCTTTGAATTTGAGGTGTCAGCAACTCTTTAAATTAAACATGCATTTTTCTGAGACTTGATTGTAGCTAAAAGTAAAAAATCTTAGCAAGATACATTCATTTCCCAAAAGAATGATGGAAAGTATGAGTAAGAAAAGTGATGTGGAAGCTGCTTGAAATAAAATATTTAGATTACAAAGTGCTGCAGATGTGTGTGGCATTATGTTAATAAGAACTATGAAAAAGTAATGGGCAGGGCAGAAAATGTTGCTTTCTGGAATGAAGTTGAAGAAGCTATTGGTAGGAAAAAATACACATAAAAGAGAATTGTTGCTCAAAAATCAAGGATGACAAAAAGTTATTGTATTTTATACACAAACACATGCACATACATGCATACACATAGACATGCATAGAGGGAAGGATAGATTTGAAGAATGTAGTCAAAGGATAAAGTAGCTTAAGATTAAAGAAAACAGAATATGCAGAGCAATTGTAATAGGACAAGTATTTGTTTTGAAAATAGGTGAAGAGAGTTTAGCAAAGAGCCTCCAGTAGAGTAGATGGAATTACAAATGAAAGTGATAGAATAATTTTGGGGGAAACTTCATCAAGAGAATACAGGAAAGTGTATTTAGAATTTTGTGTGGGAGTGATAGTGATATGTTGAAAAGTCAGATTGAAATGAATACAATGAATGTTAATGTCTATGAAAAGAAATGGAAAGGAAGACATAAATGCTGTGAAAATGTTGAAGTAAAGTGATAAAGTATAGGTAGTGTAATTGGTGACATGTTAAAATATGGATGTGGCTTATGGACTCCTTTATGTGTGATTTAGTTAATACATGTGAAGTCTGCAACTGTACCAGATAAAAAAAAATTCCATTAATTATACCCCTATTACAAAGAAAAAAAATACAAGTAATGAATGCAAAAACTATATTGGGGGATTAGTTTGTTAGTTATGCTTGGGAAGACGTTTGCCAACATTTGGAAAGCTCAGTATGATTTTATCCCATGCAGAATATGCATTGGTCAGATTTTTCTTCAGCAAATTGTTGAGAAATCTATGAATGTGAATAAAAAAAAGTGTATTTGTTGATTTAGAGAAAAGGTATAAAATGAATAGGCTTGAATTATGTACAGGTAGTCCTTGACTTAAAACAGTTCATTTAGTGACCGTTCAAAGTTACAATGGCACTGAAAAAAAGTGACTTATTACCATTTTTCACACTTACGACCACTGAAGCATCCCCATAGTTACGTGGTCAAAATTCAGACACTTGGCAACTAACTCGTTTATGATGGCTGAGTGTCCCTGGGTCACATGATCACATTTGTGACCTTCTGACAAGCAAAATCAATGGGGAAGCCAGATCCACTTAACCACTGCACTTATTTTCTTAACAACTGTGGCAAAAAAAGGTTGTAAACTGGGGCAAAATTCAACAAATGTCTCACTTAGAAACATAACTTTTCGGCTCAATTGTGGTTTTAAGTAGAGGACTACCTGTAATGTTTTGGATAAGTATACGTAAAGTGGCTGGTTTGCAGAGTGGTATAAGGTGAAAATAAGGCATGAATGGGAATGGAAAGTTTAACAAATGGTTAGCATTGAGCCTGAAGTAAAAGAAGAGTGTGTAATGCTCTGTTGCTTGTTTAATGTAGAAATAGATAGAAACACAAATATATTTTGGAAGAAATTTTCCAATAGATCACAGTAACAGGAGGTATTCCAGATTGACATGTATTAATATGAGCAACAAATGCCACAATTCTTCTGGTTTCAAGGGTAAAAGACAGAAACAAATGGTTCACTGTAGTTCTGCCCTATCTCCCTCCCCCTTTCATGTGCTGTACATATTTCCACCTATCCCAATGTTATTGATGGTAGCTTGCAAAATAAAATAAATGAGAGCCATGCTAATAGCATTATAATATCCGTGGGGACCTTAGTTCTCCAGTTTGAAAGCGATGTGCCAGGAGTTTTTTTTCCACATGTTGAGGTACCTATACATATAACGATAGCTGGGCCTGGATTGCATCCAACTCTACACCTGGAAATAGTTGTTGGTATTATCAGTAAGTGCTAATCAATATGTGTTTTGTATAGATAAAATGGTTTTATGAATGGATCCATTCTTTGAATTTCCAGAGGTCACAAGAAAACATACTGCCTAATTTCTATCTAAAACTGTCTTAAACTTGGGAGTGTTGTTTCAAACAAGCTGGTCATACCTTGTTTTCCTAAAATTAGATATACTAGAGATCTGATAACCAACCAGACTATTTATACTCTAGAAGAGGACAAGCAAAACTTTACTACTAGCTACTGGGTAAAGGAATCTGTTGCACTGGTACAAATCTCTAAACAAATCCCCCTACTCAGTATGGGAAACTGCTATAGAATAGTCTAGAAAGGGTAATTCCATCTATAAACGTTAACACTGCACTACGTGATCCAGTCCTTCCACATACATGAGCACCTGCATTTAATCGCTGTGCTGCAGAGTGCTGTATCAGATTCCTAAACCTGTCAGAAGAGGTTAAATCAGTAAAACTGCTAAAATATGTTTACTTTTTTGAATTGATGCCTGAGAATAAAGTGAATTAGTTTGATGAAGCCTTCTAGTCTCTGGTCCACTTAACAGAAGGGGAGATAGTTCTTTATTAAGTACGTTAAGGAAGAAAACATAGGCATATATATGCCTTTATGATATGAAATTTGTAATATTTTATTAAGTAAAGAATATATTGTTCACCCACAAACATGGCTGAAAAAGGGGGTTTCCTTCCTAAAAGGAAATTTATCTTGGTCCTGCATTTTCATCAGAAGAATGAAATCAGATCTTCTTGTCTAATGACTAGAAAGATACGGATAGTCCTCATTTAATGATGGTATTTGGGACCAGTAACTTTATTGCTAAGTGATGTACGTTAATTGTAAAGTGCCGTGTCATGTGATTGCACTGATACTGAACCATCCCACTTGAGAGTTGCCAAGTGCCAGATTGTGGTCATATTGCCATGCGGATGCTGAGACAGCCGTGACCACAAGGTCCAATGATACATCTCATTCAGCAGTGTCAGCAGGATCACATGTGTAAGTGGTCCTGAAACAAGAATTACTAAAGTTTTGTGATAATTACTAGTGGTTGATACTGGCCAAATAAATCTGACAGAATTCTAAATTTTCTAAAAGAGAGATTGCCCATGCTAATGTTTACCTTTATTTTTCTCCCCAAACTAGATATTTCTGCAAGATAGAAGCCTGATGTAATTTGATATGCAAGTAAATAATGGGGAGTATGCAAGGTCATCTTTAATAAAGGAAAAACTGTTTATCATAATTAGATAACATAATGATAAGAAAGAGCAACTAGCAACTGAGGGGGTACATAACTTATAAATTGCTTCTATTCCAACAATATAACTTTATTCTTTGAAGTGTCCTTTATAATGGGATCCTCTTTCCACTAATACTACATATCTCATTTTTGCTATAAATGACATATTAGATATAATAGTCTGAATTTGAATTGCATTTTCATAAACAGAATTTATGTCATCAGAAAGAAGGCCTTAAGGGGGGGACACTTCAACTACCTCCCATCACTGTTTTTATGTCTATAACAGCAAGGTCTTACCCTTGTAGAGTGATGTATAAACCCATTCTCCCTCACTTAAGTTTCTTTCATTATTAAAGTAATGGGCTACATGAAAATGATGTATATACATTTACCTCTGATGTCAGCTTAATAACCTACTGTTTCATGCGTAATTATTACACAGTGTAATGGCTGCTGGAAAATGGCTTCTTCCTGTTTTAGCTCTTTAATAATACATAAAAGATTAGGTCACATACATTTGTCCTGGTCTTGCTATTTTAGTGTGAATTGGCAATTATGTGATGCAGAAATAATAATGAAGAAGCACTGGTGTTCTCTCTCCCTCTCCCCCTCCCTCTCCTTCTCCTCCCTCTCCCTCCCTCCCTTTTTCCCTCAGTGTGTATGTGTGTAAAATGTAACAGACAACCTAGGGATGTGCAGCTATTTGGATCCAAATTGGAAAAGGGCATATGGTCACTCTTGCTGCACCTCTTGGCTTATCATAAAGAAATCACTTAGGTTTTAACAATAGCTGATGTCATCCCAGAAAAAATATCTGAGTTAAAAAGGGTATTAGAAGATGGTGGCAGGTTGCAGGTACTTTATTATACTCTTTGTGCTTTTTGTAACCCAAATGCATGTTTCCCTTGAACCTTGCAGGTAATGTCTTAAGTCCAGGTAAAATAGTTAAACAAATTTCCTCATGCAATAATAACATTTTGAGTGACCTATAATCAAATAATAAAAAACTGGGGTGAAGAGTGCAGGAAGATGAAGAGGTGAGCCGTCATAGCAAGAATGAACTAATGAATTATTTTTATGAGCTAAAGTAGAAATAAGAAACATCTGCAGCTCAGGTTTCTGTTTCTGTAATAAATTAATGAATTGGTGAGAATAAAGTAAGAGAAAAATAAGAAGAAATTCTGCTCTAAAACTGCACACTATTTTAATAAGAAAAGTGATTCTGGAAAGAATCTTAGGCAAATAAGATCTGATTTACATAAACTGAACAGTTTGTTTAATTCATTATTTTCTGCATTGTATTTGTGAAGGCATTTTCCTCCTGGAATTTGTAATGTTATATTAAATGGCTATGCTGAATATTACAAGGAAAATTTGTTTTATCATAAATGTTTATGATNATGTTTAGCATAAATTGTCTACCTATCTACCTACCTACTTTCTCCCTATCTACCTAAAGCGGGTCCCCAACCCCCAGTCCGTGGACCGGTACTGGTCCATGGCATGCCAGAAACCGGTCAGCACAAACCAGTGAAACCCCATCTGTGGGATGCAAGCTTATACCCCTTCCGGTCCGTGGAAAAACCTCTCTCCATGGAACCAGTCCCTGGTGCCCAAAAGGTTGGGGACCTCTGATCTATAGTGTAAAAGATTCCAAACTCTCTACTTAAAATGTTTGGAGAAACAAAATATATAGTCTTTGACAATTTAGTAATTGATATAGATCAGTGGTGGCGAACCTATGGCACGGGTGCCAGAGGCGGCACTCGGAGCCCTCTCTGTGGGCACATGTGCCGTTGCCTCAGCCTTGCTTCCCCCCGCAACCCCCTCCCCAGCAGCCCCCCTAGAGGAGAGTCACCCCCGAGCGTGGCCCACGCGGAGCAGTGCAGCCAAGGACATGGCAACCAGGCAGCGTAGACAAGACTCTGCCCTTACGCCCCATTGTGCACAATTGATCCTGTGGGCCGCGGGCAGAGGGCGTGGCCGCCATGGCGCTGCTGGGTGATCTGCGGCAGGCCCTGGAGGTGGTGAGTAGCCCTGTGGGCAGGCGGGGTGGGGGCAGAGTGGGCGGGGCAGGGGGTGGAGCGGGGTGGAGTGGGGCGGGGCCAGTTTTGGGGCATTCGGTCTCTAAAAGGTTCACCATCACTGGTATAGATTGTCTTCTAAAAAAACCCATTCCATAGCCCTCAAACAAGCCAAAGAAGATTATTTATAATCTTTCCAGTGCCTCTCTATTTATACATAAAATGTTCTAGGCGTACAGTTAATAAGTTGTACTTGCCACCCATAAATACTTGGACTACTAGGAACCATGTATTGAATGAAAATACCAAGGAGAAATTAGAGAAATAAATTTGGAACTATAGTAAAGTATACATTAAAATATTTGTTTAATATAAGTTGGATAGAGAATTTTCAGGAAAGAAATGGAGGACTGAAGAGGGCTCTATAGAAACAGGAGCTAATGAATGTGGCTAAGAACAAGGAGCCAAAGAGTAAATGGTTTCCTTTAACAGTCTCTGGAGAAAGAGAAATTGTGAAATTGCCCACATTGTGCTCCATATGGTTGCTTGTCACATGGAGACTGCAAGGCAATAATCTCCAGAAGGTGGGAGAACCAGAATTAGGGAATTTGCCATTCTTGGTGCAGCCATAGTCGGAGCCTTTGAAGGACACTTAAGTTCACTTCCTTTGCTAACCACCTTTGGAATTTGCTTATTAATTGCTTTAAAGAAATTAGATACCCTCAAAATGTCAAGGCTGAGTGCCTTAATAGAAGAAAATAAAATTATATCATTATAAACTTTAAAAATTCATAATAAATAGCAAAAAGCAAGACATTGGTTGTAGAAAGTATTACATGGATTAAGGATTCAGAAAATATTGGAATATTGGATTTTGAATATTAAGACTTTGAAATTAATAAATGCATTTTGTGAGAAGGA
>NW_015386306.1:429511-433962 GCF_001527695.2 Protobothrops mucrosquamatus
AACTTATCTGACACGATTATAGAGAATATTGTGAACAAGAATTATCTCTGATGCAAAAAAAATAGATTGAAGCTCTAAAATTTAAGAAGGACATAAAAATGCCAATTTAAGATTGTTATTAGAATAATTTCTTCCTGTTGGGCTTACAAAAGAGACTTCTAAAATTTTGAAGAAATTTGAGACAATGGATAATGATCATTCAAGTAGGGCAGACCAGGGGTAGGCAACATTGGCTCAGGAATTCTTAAATAAAAGAGCCAAGATTGCCTACCCCTGGAGTAGACTAAAGAGCAAGGATATTTTATTTAAAAGGAAGGAATATAAAGTTGGTTTATTTGATCAGTGTTATAATGTTGTTATTGTGGGGAGTTCTTTCTGGACTTCCTGACATCTGGACTGGAAAAGATGTGTTATTGATTTTCTTACAGTTAAGAGTTGAGATATGAAATGAGTTTTGTTGACTAATGCAATTATTTTAGAACTCTTGAACGTTTGCTGACACCTGAAATGGAAAATACGTTGTTTATTGGACTTGCTTATACAAGTAGTCCTTGACTTATGACCAATCACTTAGCAACTGTTTGAAGTTAAGATGGATCTACCCAGGGTTATTTATGACTCAAAGTTTTAACAGCCACATCCATCGTTCTTGTCATTTAATCATATTTTGAGTGAACAGCAACTGGCCCATATTTATGACTACAACATCCCACACAGTCATGTGACCGCAATTTAGTGTGGGTTTTGTCGGAAAACAGCATTCACTTGTTCAAAAAGTGTACATTGTGGAAAATGAATTCACTTAACCAACCACAGCATTCACTTTATGACTGCCACATTTACTTAATGACTGCTACAAAAAGGTTGTAAAATCAGGCTTAACAACCGGCAGGTCTTATGACCATAATTCTGTGCTCATTTATGATTATAAGTTGAGGACTACCGTTAGTTATATGTTGAGTTATGGGATGAGGCGTTTTATACCTTTTAATAACAGGAGGTGAAGAGATAGTTTATAGTTGTTGTAATGAAGGTGGAAAGTAGGTTTCTTAGTTGTTTTCTTTTTTTAATTTCTTTTTTACATTCTTGCACCTTTTATTATCTTTATTTTTCCTTTTTTCAGTTTGTATTTTTTATTATTGTAGTTAAAAGCTTTTAATATTAATAAAAATATAAGTTAGAAAGTTACAAGTCTCTGTTACATTAATTGGGTTATTTTTTAATGTCATCATTTCTAATATTATATGTAGCTGTAGCCTGGCTTCCTCTGCCTGAAGCATTAATGATTATTTTTGAGGTAGAAATGGAAATGTGTGGAATGTTTGCTTCAGTGAATATTAGGTAATATTATATTGTTCTATTTTGTTTGTGCATGTTGGGGAAAATGCATGTGTTACCAGATAGGTCAGACATAAATTAAATTCATTTTAGATACATCAATATTATAATTTTATTTTGTTTTTAGAATTTTAAAAAAACATTATTTTAAACTAATAAATATGCAAACGAGGCTATCTAATTAAAATTCATCATGGTAAGAAATTGAATTAGTAGAAATCTCACATTCATCATTCTACATTCAAAATATTACATGAATTTTAATTTATATTATTAATTGGCCAACTCAATCTATGGCATAATTTACCCAATTGTTCCCAGTATTATGTACTTTAATACTGCAGCTCTACGATAAGTATTCAAAATACTATTCAATCATTTAGTCACCTCCTACTTTTCATTATTCATTGAGCATAATTTTATCAGCATTCTTTATGTACTTATAAACTCACGCTTATGTCAGCGGGGATAGTACATAGTTAACTTGTCTTTTGTTAGTCTCTTTTTAAATTGCCTTTGATTATTTCAAGCATCTGGAACTTCTCCAGTGACTTTTGCCTTTAGGGTACGTGTGCAAAATATTTAAGCTTTAGTATTATTGTCAGATCCTCCGGGGACTATCTGGCTTTATTTCATATATTTTTGAATAATTTGTTTTGTGGTTGAAGGTATTTTTAACAACACAACAAATTTATATAAATAAATAATTTTCTCCAACACCATGAATCAAAGCCATTTGTTTGTTCTTCATTTAGACAATGCACTTTTCATGCTCATATATTGCAGTAGAAGAACCGTGGTCTTGACAATATATATTTTTACTGTTAATATACATCTGTGCTTTAATATTTGTAAGGGCTTATAGTAGCATATATTAATTACTACATTCTTTTTTAAATAAAATTTATATTAAATATTTTTTACAGAGTTAAGAGATAAACAAAAATATTTAAACAAATAAAAAATGTAAAGAAAAAGTGTTGAAAACAATAGAGAGAAAAAAGGGAACAAAATTACTTAAAGAAGCAACTTCTGATCTTCTTTATAGTTGTTCTATTCATATCCCCCTTCAAAATTCCATAACAGCTCCCTTCTCCCATGTACAGCTCTTTTTAATCACTAAATCCAGAAATCTCTAGTTCATTCTTATCCATTTTCAGCAAAAATTCCATAAAGAATTTTCAGTATTTTATAAATGTTGTACCCTTCCTCATAAAATAAATCAATTTAAGTATTTTTGTAAGGTCTGTTTTCACAAATTATTTGTCCATTGTGGGTATTTTTGTATTCTTCCGTATTTGTGTATAAAAGCTCTACAATCATCCATGTGAATTTTTGAACTTGGGAAAATAAAGTTTGTTACTACTTAAAAATTGGATTGGTATTGCCCATTGACATAGTCACTTTACTTTTAAAAAAAAAAATGTGAGCATCAGATTGACTTTGCACTCTCATCTTTACCATTCAACAAGGAATTCCTTAAGCTTTCCTCAGTTCCAGCCATAAGAATAGTATCATCATTATATCTCAGGTGACTAATTTTTCTCCAAGCTATTTTAATTCCAATTTCTATTTCTTTCAGTCTTCCATTTCTCATGATATTATGTTTTTGTTTCTTGGTGCCTTGGAGTTGGTGTTGACTCCTGGCAACTGCCAAGACAAATCTCTGCACTTTTCTTGGCAAAAGTGTAGAAATGGTTTGCTGCTGCCTTCTTCCTAGGGCTGAGAGAGAATGATTGCCCCAAGGTCATTCTTCCCGTTTCTAGCTGGGTGCGTTCATCACCAAATCAAACTGGCTCTCTTTGCATAGATACAGTGTTTCTCAACCTTGACAATTTTAAGGCATGTGGACTTCAACTCCCAGAATTCCACAGCCAGCATTGCTGGCTGTGGAATTCTGGGAGTTGAAGTCCACATGCCTTAAAATTGTAAGGTTGAGAAACACTGGTAGAAGGTAAATAAGGTAGCAGTGTACAAGGTGATCGGAGCTTCTACCTCTTTAGAGGCTGACTTGTACATCTGGCAGTTCTTAGTTTCAGATATTGTTAAACTCTGGATTGCAAACCTTGAACATTATCTTAACCAACCTGAGGGATAAGTGTAGTTGTTCAGTAAGCTGAGCATTCTTTCTGCCCTTTTTTTGGTATTAAAATAAGAATTGCTCTTTTCCAGGCCCCTAACTACTGCTTTCTATACCAGCCTACAAATTATAAGTAGTGCTGTAACTCTTGTCATCCTGAAAGGTTTTAAGTTTGGTTGGTTTAAAAGAGCTTCTGCAGCTTTATTGTCAGCTCTAAGTTCTAGAGTCCAATTAACATTACAATGGTCAAACCTTTTTAACTTTTTTGCCTAGCAGTTCTTTGCCTTCTTTGTCTTTAATCATGTCTATCTTAGCATAAAAGTTTGATTTTTATTCTGTAAGTATCCTAAATAAATCTCTTTTCCTTCCAATTGTTGTTAATTTCAGTTTCTTTGCATTACTTATTTAGATGTAACTGCTTGTCTCTTAATCTTCTCCAGAACTTAAATTCCTCTGTCTCTGATGCCTTTTGTTTCCTGCTGTATCATTAAACACCAATTCACTGTCTGCTGTTGTTTGCATTTTGGCATATTTTTGTTTGCTTCATCTTAATGATGTCATGAACTTCAATGCCAATTTATTCTAGTTATCCAACCTAATCCATTAAATCTATGCTTCATAGTAATTTCATAATCATATGGACTACTGCTGAAGTTGTACCTTGTTGGTCTGATGATTTTGTTTTTCTTAGCGTAAGTTGCAATTTTGCAAAAAGGAGTTTGTGAACTGAGCTTTAATCAGCATTAGGTTTTAATTTTGCTAATTAAAAAGAATAAACATCCAACATGCTTATAGGGAATTGAGACCGGAATTTCTATCCCTAAGTACAAGAGGTTTTGGTCCGGAAGGAAATTCCAAAGACCAGTCATAACAGCCATCCAGTGCCATTGTAATTTCAAATGTTTGCTAAATGAATGGTTATAAATTGAGGACTGCCTTATTTGTATGGAGAGTATATAATCAGTTTGATTTTGATGTTGTCAATCTGATGATGTCTACATGTAGTTTCATTTAGATTGTTGAAAAGATATTT
>NW_015386306.1:434014-455776 GCF_001527695.2 Protobothrops mucrosquamatus
CTTTTGTATTATTTGACATATAATATTTTATTTTCAAATTAAGCATTTCAGTCTCCTGTAATTTATGTATTGTTGGGTTTTTTTGGGGGGGTATTTCTTATCAGAAATCTAGGCTTGTTGTGTTCTTTTTCAGTGAATCCTATTTACTCTGATTCCTTACCTATGATCTGCCTTTCATGCTTAAGCTTACTAGGAATCTATACTTTCAGTTATATAGTGTCACTGAGATGTGAAAGCCCCTTCAGTAGTAAAAGGCAGAATTGCAGATAAAGTTTTAGTAAAGTTATTACTCCCTAAACTGTCTGCAAATACTCCCTAATACTCCCTAAACTGTCTGTAAAAACAATGCCCTAAATTACTTCCTTCAGGTCATCATTATTGAAAAAGCCCTTTCAGTATGTGAGAGAAATTTGATAATGGTCTCCAGTGGAGATGTTAGTGTCCTAATAGGAAAATGAGAAGGAACACTTCTTCAGGTTACACGACTGAAAGCTATTTAGGCTTTATAGAGTAATACTATTTCAAATTAGACCTTGAAAAATGTCCTGACCACCAGTGCATATAGCAAAGCACTTATATATATCATACAAGTCAGCTCTGGTTTGAACTCATTGAAGTTTCTGAATAATTTTCAAAGGAAACCCCATGTGCTAGTATATTGTTATACAGTAATTCAACTGGAAAATTACTGGATCGTGGAAAAACTGTTGCAAAGATATCTCTGCAGATATGGTTGTAGCAGATTTGATCTGATCCCCTTATATTTCTAGAGGCAATCATAGATCTAGTGGCAATCATTTAGATTAATATACAGGTAGTCCTTGACTTACAACAGTTCATTTAGTGACCGTTAACGTTAACAATGGCACTAAAAAAAGTGATTTATGATTGTTTTTCACACTTACGACCATTGTAACATCCCCATGGTCACATGATCAAAATTTAGATACTTAGCAACTGGTTCATATTTATGACGGTTCCATGTTTTGAGACCTTCTGACAAGCAGAATCCATGGAGAGACCAGATTCACTTAACAACCATGTTACTAACTTAACAAATGCAATGATTCACTTAACAACTGTAGCAAGAAAAGTTGTAAAATGGGGCAAAACTCACTTAACAAATGTTTCATTTAGCAACATAAATTTTGGGTTCAATTGTTGTAACTTGAGGACTACCTGTATTACATATTTTATCTAACATTCAGTGCAGCTTCCTATAGTCAATATATGAAGGCAATTCAGAAATAAACCTCCGTTTGGTTATCAATGACAGACAGATACAGAACTTTTATTATATACATTAGAAAACTACAACATTACATTACTTTTTGACATAATCGCCATTCGAATTGAGGCACTTGTCATAATATCTTACAAGGTTTGAAATTCCTTAGTAGCAGTTGCTCAGCGCCAAATCTGGGCTATGGGGGGCTTGATCAAAAACATCCCAACGGAACTGCTTCAAAGGTTCTTGGGTACGTCTAGCGGTGTGCGGGCAAGCATCATCGTGAACCAACACCACACTGGAAGTCAGCATGCCCCGACACTTGTTATGGATGGCTCGTCTGAGTTTTCATAACGTTTCACAGTAGACTTCTAAACTGATGGTCGAACCGCACCCCATGAACTTTACTAGCAGTACTCCTTTGGCATCTTCACATTTGGCGGGATTTTCTATGGCACCACTTCTGATGTGTTGGTTCACGATGATGCTCACCCACACACCGCTAGACGCACCCAAGAACTTTTGAAGCAGTTCCGTTGGGATGTTTTTGATCACCCCCATAGCCCAGATTTGGCGCCGAGCGACTACTACTAAGGAAATTCAAACCTTGTAAGATGTTATGACAAGTGTCTCAATTTGAATGGCGATTATGTCGAACAATAATGTAATGTTGTATTTTTCTAATGTGTAGAATAAAAGTTCTGTATCTGCGAGTGTCTGTCATTGATAACCAAATGGAGGTTTATTTCCAAATTGCCCTCATATTTTAAATGAGAAGATCTCTCTCACACACATACCACTGTATATTTGCCTTTAAATTATGGTTTATTAATACTCAGCCAATTATCAGTATTAAAAGTATCCGCAAGATCTGTCACTATCATGAAAGGGATGAAAGTAGATCTAATGGAATGTGTGGATGACCTTGGGGGGAATAAGAGGAAGTGATGCTGCTTAGGAAACAATCAGGCAAGAGAGGGAGGGGCCCTCTCTGACCACTGAAGAAATTTAGGAAGAAACTGCTCTAATTGATCGGGGAGGTTAAAAGTGGTAGCAGGAGGTTTGTACCTTCAGACTTGTAATATTATATTAATATGGTTTTACAATAAGGTAGAACGAAGTTTTCTAGTAGTGTTTCCTATCTGGTTTACTGGAAAGGCTTATATCAACCATGCAACTCTAAAGATACAAATCTCCTACCGCCATTTTTAACCTCCTGATCAATTAGAGCAGTTCCTTCCTAAGTTTCTTCTTTGAATGCCATTGTCTTATAACCATGTAGACTTGTAGCAGGATACATAATTCTCCTAGCCAAAGACAAGGCAAGTTGATCAGTGAGTTATGTAGCAATATGATGGATAGATATATAGATGGAAGATAGAACAATTTGGGGAAAAAAATTACAACGCTCTGCTTTCTGTTGTGCCAAAAATAAAGATGAAAGAGAAAGAATTAAATAACTGCTAGTAGTATGAATTACAGAAAGTAGATTCTGTCTGAGTAGTTAGAACACAAAGTGTGTTCTACAAAGTGTAAATTGCTCGAATGTTCCTCTTTCTCTCTCTCTCTGTGTAGAAAAGAGTAAAAAACTGGAAAAATATGGAACAATTACAAAAAAAGGCAGCTTTTTTAAAATCTTGGCAACTGCATAATTAAATGAGGCTGAATGACTGTATAAAAGAAGAATGGTTTCTGTTTGGTTTTGCTTAGTTATAAAGTGACCTTTGTATAACTATGAACAATGCAGTTTTCCTCATTAGGTAATTGTTTCATAGTTATTCTTTTTAAAGCTCTTTTAAATCTGATATACTTTTGATTTACTGGAATAGTGAAATACGTCTTGTTTGTAATAAAAAATGCCAGAGGTCATAGAATCTTTATTTTTTTCCTAACCTTCAGAGTTTTGTGCTGTATACTGTCAAGTTAGATTGCTTATGATTGTATATTTTAAATTTTTCCATTAAATATAATGGTTGATGAAATTTGCTTTGTAATCAGAGGTTTTCTGTGTTTAATATAAATGGAAATCTGTGGTAAAGAAATGCACTGGGATTTGATACATGAATACCATATAAATTGATTGTACTTATCCATTATTTCAGCAAATATAATTTGGCAGAATCAAACTTTTATAACACTGAGTATAATTCTTCATATGTCCAAAACCTAAAATTTCTTGCTTACTTCTCAAATGCTATTAAAGGAAATTTAAATTTTGTAAACTGAATTTTGAAGTCTAGTCTAAATCCCAAGCAAATTCACATTGAACAGAAGAAAAAAAATGATTAATGCTGATACTTATTCCAAGCTACAAGAGGTTTTTTATTCATATTAAAAATTCATGCATTAAGAAGTAAACTACAAAACTGTTTGCTATAAAGTTCTTGTCTTTTAATTTTATACGTTGTGAGTAGTTTCTACATAACTGAGTTTATATTTAACTCATCTTAAGTTAATTTTGTATTTAAACCCTTTTTTTTTCTATGCAGGTCCAGAATGTTCTTCATCAGGATGGTTTTCGGGTACTGATTCTCTGTGGCAAGCCACAGCAGGTCCACCCAGCCGCCAAAGTACCCATATCAGAAGACACAGCATAGCTTCTGACAGTGGGGATACAGGTGTTGGAACTTCCTGTTCTGATAGTGTGGAAGGTCAGTAGATATGCCTAAACCAAAGGACATCTAGTAGAAAATCAGGAATAATTGTTGTTTGAATAATTAAAAAGCAGAGAAAGATACAGAGATTTAAGGTGACCTTTTTAAAGACTAAAAGATGCAATATGGTCTTAAGGATGATTTACTTTGGAATTAAAAGCTATTATGTTTTTTAAATTTAAATTTAAATTTAAATAAATAAAGTATAGGATTGCATTCATATTTTTGTTTTCCTTCTATTTAAAAAGTAATAATTTAATTTGAGAATGTGTGTGTGTGTGTGTGTGTATGTATGTGTGTATATATATATATATATATATATATATACACACACACACACAGTATTTGTTTTCGTAGATTTTCACAGGTATGCAGGTCTTGGCGTATTCGGGTCTTTTCCCATATAAGATTGAGAGTATCTTGGCGACGTTTCAATGAGGTCCCACTCGTCGAAACGTCGCCAAGATACTCTCAATCTTACATGGGAAAAGACCCGAATATGCCAAGACCTGCATATATATATATATATTTACAATACAATGCATATACTTTATCCTTGTTTACGTGTTTTCCTAATTGAAGATGGTGGGATAAATTAGTTTTTCCCCTAGTGTTACCTTTAAAATATTCTTAAGGCAGAGGTCCCCAATCCCCCGATCCGTGGACCAGTACTGGGCTGTGACATGCCAGCAACTGGTCCGCACAAACAAGCAAAGCCCCAGGATGCAGGCAGCACACAAAATCATGCACTCTCCGGTTTACGGAAAAACCACTTTTCCCAAAAGGTTTCCACAATTTTGGCCACTACTGTAAATCTTGCTTCCCAACACGTTGCAGTTATAGTATCTTTCAAGAGAGTGTGGGAAAAGTACAGAATAATTTATCCCTGCTCCTGCTTGTAGCTTGATTTTAACAAACTGGTTACAATCTGGTTTATGGTTGTTGCCCATTTCAAAATTAACCTCAGCATGTTCTTTCTGTTTCCTGATTGTTTTTGCCAAACAAAGAATATCGATTTTAATATTTTTTCCCTGTATTTCTCGAGTCTTCTTTTTTCCTTTTTCTAAATGCCTGCATTTCTTGTTCCTAGAAGAAATGCTAAGGAGTATCATAATAATTGCCAAAAAGATAAGCAATTGTGGGCACTATGGTAAAAGCCTCAGTTAAACATATTATTTCAGATTTGTTTTTCTTTCAAAAATATTTTGCTACTTGAAAATAAACTGAAGTACAAAACTGTTCATGCTCTTAAATACAATATGTTGAAAATACCTTAGGCCTTAAAATTCAGAGGTACAATGCGATGAAAAGAGGTGAAAGGAGATAAAAAAACCCAGCTATAGAGCGGATAGCATTGCACTGAACAGTGGTTAACAGTTGAATGAGAATCTTGTGCTCAGTGGCTGCTTCACTTTATTTTTTCTTTATATCTGAGCTGCAGAGGAAACAAGTGTTCAGCTGAATGTATTTGTTTTTTTTAAAAGAAATAATAGTGGATGGAAGATAAGGATTTTTTTTTAAAAAAAGCCTGATTATTTTATAAGAGAGAAAGAAGTCATAATATTTATTCAGACTCACTAATTTTTATGAAAAGTCTATGAACTAATATTGTTATATGCTCCATTTCTTTGAATGGTATGACATTCCATGAGTAATGCTTCAGAGTTTAGTAAGGATTATTTTGGTTGAAAAATAGAGAATTATCATATATATATATATTATTAGATGAATGTTCTGTCTTTTCTCTGTCCGCTAAATATGTTGCTCATGACAGTCCTTTTTTGTGCAAAGCAGCATATAAGGAGTATGCTTTGCAAACATGGTTTTATCTGTATGGCAGGTTACTGATGATACTTCTCCCCAAAATTTTTGGATTGCATAATGCCTCATGATTTATTCTACTACGTATGTTTTTCAATATTTGTATGAAGGTGTCAGTGAAATTATCAGGAAATACAAGCCCCAGTGCTGTCTTTACTGGATGACGCTCAGATCTTCCCTTTCCCTTCCTTGGCAGATGTGTAGGCCTCCATAATCACCTCCTGCTTGATCCACATTGTAGTGCGGATGCAACATAAGCAAACTAAACTGAATCCAGACAAGCCCGAGGCTTTGGTTCTTAGTGATTACTCTTTTTGATTGGCAGTATACTGCTCTGCCTTTTGTGTTGAGGTTGCAGTTCCTCTAAAAGAGTACTTTCATAGTTTGGCGATACTTCGTAATCTTGCAACAGCCCCGAGTGCTCACGTGAATGCAGTGGTGATGAGTGCCAACTTTCAGTTACGTTTGATGAACATCACTTCACCGTTTTTTGATAAGGCTGAGCAGGCTTCCAGTTGTGCTAGTTACCTCTCACATAGATCATAGGTACTCAACTTACAATCACAGTTGAACCCAAAATTTCTGTTACTAAGTGAGATACTTGTTAAATGAATTTTGCCCCATATTACAACTTTTTTTGCCACAGCTAAGTGCATGACTGCATTTGTTAAGTTAGTAACATAGTTGTTAAATAAACATGGCTTCCCCATTGATTTTGCTTGTTAGAAGATGGCAAAAGATGATCCATGACCCCAGGACACTACAATCCTCATAAATACAGGCCAGTTGCCAAGGGTCCAAATTTTGATCATGTGTCCTCTAGAATGCTGTAGTGATAGTAAGTTTGAAAAATTGTCATGTCACTTTTTTCAGTGCCACTGTAACTTTGGTTACTAAATGAATGGTAGTGAGTCGAGGACTTACCTGTATTGTAATGTACTTTAAACTGATATGCCTTTGAAGTAAACCTGGAAATGATAACAGGTTCATAATGCTGGGTCTAGGCTTTTGTCTGGTATCACCTCTGAAGAGCTTGTGTTACCTATCTTGTTTCAATTGCACCAGCTTAATATTAATTTCTAAGTCAGATTCAGATTGCTTGTTTAAACATATAAATCCTTTAAAGCTTGGGTCCCAGCTACCTATGGGAAGATATTCCCCATTATGTCACCAACCTGAAAATCCATTCATCCTCCATGGATCTTTTACAAGTGCTGCTTAGAAAGAGGGCCTAGCAACCTCTAGTGGCAGAACCTTCTTGCTTGTCGTTAACTAGAATTGTGATGTTCCTTAACCTTATGGAATGCAGACTTTACTGTCGGAGCTTGATTTTAAAGTCCTAAGGGAGAGAGTTTGAGTTTCATACAGGTTTAATTCTATCGTTTCTGAATTTAGAAATTAAGTTGAGGACTGTGTACAGAGTATAGCTTTGAAATAATTAACAGTGATCTGTAACTGGGCATTTAAGAATTAATTGTAATATATTGTACCTATCTACTTGCTTTCTCCTTATCATTTTAGATGCAAAGATAGAGTTCTTGTTGTTTTACCATGTTACATTGCATGCAAAAGAAATGGGTAGAATCCTGCAGAGTTTTTGAAGATACTGTAATTCACGGGTGTCAAACTCGTCAAGTGACGTGTCGCGACGTATCGCGACTCTTTGCATTGCTGGCAGTGGGGTGGGCGTGGCTTCGGTATGATGAAATCGGCCTGAGGGCCGTCAGTTTGACACCCTTGCTGTAATTGGTTTAGATTCAGAATTGGGAAGAACAGAAGTTTTGAACTTAATCTCCCTTTGAGTGTAGGTAGCCTTCGTCCTTCATTCTCCATGCACCTCACAGATCCCTATGAATACAGAAATACGGTTAACAAAGTTGGGGGACCCTCTGAAGAAGTAAAGGAAGGAATGCCATAGGCTTAAAAACAGCAGCAGCAGCAACAGCAACTAGAAAGCTAACCCCCCTTTTTCCATCAGAAAATCTTTGCTTGGATCCCCATTGCTTCTGTGAAGAGTCCTTAGAGCTCCAGTCTTGTACCAAACCATTGCTTCTTAGACATTTTGTGTCTATGAAAATGAAGGAAATTAGCTAACTTTGATGGAGATTAGTTGAAAATAAATATAATAAGGTGTACAGATCACGTTGTAAACCAGGAAAGGTAATTGTGGAAAACATTAGTTTCTCAAGGTAGCTGTTAGTTTCAGGGGTTCCCAAAGTAATTGTTGCAGGAATATAGGAACAGACTCTCTATTAAAAACTAAGTTATCTTTAAACTATTCCTTTAATATAAATAATTAGTAATATTAATAATGTGCATTTGGTGACATTATGTGCTCCAACTAAAAGGAAATATTCAAGTAATAATAAACTAATATTTAATGTTAGAAAGGAAGAGGAAAGAAAAGAGTTGAAAATGTAGATATCTTTCAACATGATGGAATTCCATGGAGAAAAGCAAAAAGCTTACATCCAGATTTTTTTTCCCTTTCTAAGAAATGTACTTACTGGAGGAAGCAACTGTCTTGGCAGCATGTTGTATTGATTTTTAAGTTGGAGACTGAAAGTCTCTAAGAATCTGTAACAGTAGACTGTAATTAGTTGAAAAGTCAAATTGGCTGTAAATCAAAAATGGTTTTGTAGACCAACCTGCTCATTTTGTATTGAACTGGAGTTAAATATACCTCTCATTTTTCTATTGGTTTTTTAACTATTGCTAAGCAATCACCATTAAAAGGAATTATATGAATATTAACCTTTTGAATTTAAATATAGACATAATATTTTTCAATATAAAAAGTGCTATTACATAACTTTAATAGTTGACTAATGAGATATTGAAATATTGTGATTTTGAGAAGCATAGATATCAGAAATGTTATCTAACAACTATTTGTGTCTACTGAAAGTCTTTATTTATTATCTAAATTTAAAATATGGATATAAATATATTTGTTCTCCATATTTGATAAACATGCACATTTATCCCCTCTTCCTCTCCTCATAAAAAGAGGTCTGGGATTCAGGTCAAATTCAGACATCATTAAGTTTCATGAGCCATTAAGTTGAAAGATTGTTGGTTTAATTCTGTCACTGAAATTCATGTAATTCAAAATGCCTAATAAATTGGATAATATATAAATAATATATAAATTTGATAATACAAAATTATAATAAGTGTTCTGTAAATTACTTCACTATAAAAGACAAAAAAGAAAGAAACAATAAACAATATCAAACTCTTTTAAAATAAAAGCTTGAAGTTTCTTTAGCAAAATGTTTGGCTATGAATCTCATTAATTGTACTTTAGGAGGCTCAATGCCACATGGGGAGAGGGAGTAGAATTACATGAAAACTGTAAAAAAATATAAGGTCATAGAAAGAGTAGAGGTTGCCCCTGAAGCAATAATAATCAACCAACACAAGATAGAAGGCATACCATGCTACACTAATCAAATTATAGGAAGCAAAGCAATTATTACAGTATCATTCATTGTTTAAAAAGTAATGTGAATGCTGATTGTTGTTGAGAAGCATATGGAAAAAATAATTCCTGCATATTTGCTCTGTATTGTTCATTCTGTAAGAGAAATCTTGTAAAAATTAAAGCTGTGACTCCAAGGATTATGGTTCATGGGGAAGGGATTTTCCCCTTTTGCTTTCTCCCAGGATATACATTACTATGAATGGTCACAAAGCTCTTCAACTGTCACTAGGCTTAATGTTTCAAGTTGGTTCTCTTCCTGAATTAATACCTATCAGATAGAAGAAGGATGAAGCAGGTGCTGGAATTGCCCACCCTACTGTATTCTTATATTTTTCACAGTCTGCTTTTAATTCTTCCTCTCAGTGTTTCAATTGTGCAATTTGGTTCTCCCCAACCTTATACTTAGAGAAAAAGAGCTGTGCTGTCCATATGGATAGTGATTAATATGATTTACAACTGGAAATATTTAAGTCTTAAGTGAAACAATATGTGTGTTTCAGAAATTCCACTAACAATCTGAAATCATTGTCGGAGCTCAGAGGTACAATGTGGAATTTTTAATACCTGTATCAAGTTAGCAGATGGAATGCTTGAATGTTTGTTTATTGAATTTATTTCTTGCCAGACAGCTTACAAAAAATCCCTACATTCAAACTACAGTTAGATATGATAAAACAAACAAACAATAACAAAATTTATTGTAAGGTCTAAAACAAAATACCTAAAATGATATTAAAATGTCCAAGTACACCTAAGTAACCAATCAATATCACATACAGGTAATCCTCAAATTTCAAATGTAATAGAGCCTGCCAATTACTTTCATAACATGAGAATTCATTAATTGCTGAATTTGTTAATCGAATGCACATGGTGGTTAAATGCACATGAGGTATCTCAGGGTGGGGAACACCATGGGGGCGGGGCTAGTGTTTCCAACACCCAAGGCCTCCCCTTTGCACTGATAACATGCTCCCCCCCCCCAAATCCTACCACGCCAGAACTTCACTGGGCCTGTAGATTGAAAGATTTCAATTGAATGCAAAACAATGTATTTTTAATAAGATGTAGTTATCCTTTTATAAGTTTTGATATTTTTGTACAAGTAGTCCTCGACTTACAACCATTCATTTAATGACTCTTCAAAATGACTTATGACCAGTTCTCAAACCTGTGACCATTGCAGCATCCCCATAGTCACATGATCAGACTTTGGGCCCTTTGCAACCGGCATGTATTTACAAGGGTTGCAGCATTCCAGGGCCACCTTCCTAGGGAGCTTCTGACAAGCAGAGTCAATGGGGGAAGCCAGATTTGCTTTAACAACCGCATGACTCACTTAACAACTTGCTTAACAACCATTGCAAAAGGTCATAAAATGGGGCACGATGCAATAACAACTGCCTTGCTTAGCAACAGAATTTTTGGGCTCAATTGTGGTCATAAGTTGAGGACTACCTGTAGTCTTAGTGCTTCAAAGGGGCTTGATTAAAGCAATCACCCTTTAACAAGTAGGTAGAATATTAATGATATTATATGTAAGTTACATACTTTATAGAGTTTAATCCTTTGGGGAAAAATAACAGTTTATCCGGTACCTTATATAACAAGTTCATTATGGAATTGAATGCATGGCAAATTATCACTGATTGTCTCTGGATTAAATCCATTCTCTCACTGAACTATATTTAAAAACAGATTTTTAATGCTTTAACATCATCTTTATAGCAATCTAATATAGCTTAGATGGAAACTGGATTACTATAATATATTTATATAAAGGATTGCCAAAACTGTTATTTGTTTTTTTCTCTTCTGCATTAGAATATATAAATGTTCAAACCTCCAGTGATTATGTATTATGTCTGTTTGTAAAATGAAAATAAACATGATGGTTCCAGTATTTTGTAAAAATGCTGGCGGTTTGTTCCTTTGCTAAACTCCTCACCAGCACGTAATTGAAAATCACTATAGCAGAGGTCCTCAATCTTGGCAACTTTAAGACTTGTGGACTTCTACTCCCAGAATTCCTCAGCCAGCAAACTGACTGAGGAATTCCGGGAGTTGAAGTCCACAAGTCTTAAAGTTGCCAAGGTTGAGGAGCCCTGCACTACAGTATAAATTGTTGCTCCTCATTTTCATTGGTCCAACTAGGAACTATAAGTAGACCTCAACTCTGAACCACAAGGCCATGGCTAAGCAAAATACTTGTTAAGTGATTTTTAAGACCTTTTTTTGCCAATCCCGCTTCCCCCGCTGACTTGGCTTGTCAGATGGTCACCAAAGGTGATCACACGACCCCAGGATGCTGCAATTTTTTAAAATGCATGCTGGTTACTAAGCACCTGAATTTTGATCACATGACTGTGGGGAATGCTTTAATTGTCATAAGTGCGATGACCAGTCATAAGTCACTTTTTTTCAGTGGCATTGTACCATTGAATAGTCACTAAATGATTGATTGTAACTCGAGGTCTACCTATAAAAGAAGTCCTAGACTAAATCTGGATATTTTCACATGGTATATTTCCTTTGTTGTTTAAAGAGCACATGAGAATATTACTTTTATTTTGAAAAAAGATACTCAGTAACAGTTCATGTTCTTCCAATACATGTGTTAAAAATCAAGTTTTTAATTTATAGTCTCTGAGTATGTATTGCAGTTACTTGCCAAAATTAAGCAAGTCTAAGCATATTTTCTTCAGTGACCCTAAGGATTAAGAAAATGTTATGACGTATTCTAATGGCATAGATGTTCTGCTGTTCTGCTATATCTGAAATATTTAGTGAAAAAACAATTTTAGCAGCTTATGGGTTCTTCTACTAATCTAGTTTACCTTTTAATGAGTATGTGGACCCAGTCTTAAATATTTTAGTTGGTTTTAGCTTATCCAGGAGATTTATTTTGTTGTTGTTGTGCAAAAAGATCATATACTTGAATGATGATAAAAATACTGTTTTCCCAAGCTTTTGAACATTTACCATTCTGTGTGGTGTGCAAGAGTATGTATGCAGATACAATTGCTGAGTGTCACAGTTCAGCCTAGTGGCTTTGTTGGGGCTGGATTTGTTATTACAGTGAGAGACATTAGAAACTCCACTGTGCAAAATAGCTTCTTTTTAAGGATGAGAGGGAGGAGAATGAGTTTCAATAATTTAACAACACTAAATCATTTTAGTTTACTGAATTGGAGATTTTAATGAACGGAGCACAAAGTTTATTACTGTATTCAAATATGATAATGTTTAATTATCATAAATGAAAGTTGCTTATTTTTTTTTATTTTTCAGGAGCATAAAATTTGCATGCTAAAATAATCTGTTGGGAAACTGCCAGCTAGATTGGAAGGAAGGAGGAGCCAGCTTTTGTTGAATGCCATCGTTACATAGCCCCAAGTGGCATAAGCTTAACCTCCCCCAAGATCCATGAAACCTTATTTGATCATTCCAGGGACAGGCAAGCAGTCTGGAGAGATTCTTGTAACATAGGTAGTAGACAATAAAGTTGCTTACTTTAACTATTTACAGGTGGCTATGTTTGCTTGTGCCTGATAAGATGTCAGGCCCAAGCCTAGAGATGACCCAGCAAAATCCAATTGAGTCTAATCCTTTAGTTGCTTAAGGACAGAATTTTGCCAAACTTAAGCTATAACCTTCTAACTTGCTAGATATATCCTGAGGCATTATAGGGCGTGGCTACCCTGAACCTCTTCCCTCCTCCCTTCAGTTCAGAATTGTGCAGTCTCTTAATCTGGATCTCTTTCTGGGAAAATTCTGTCAAAACTCTCCTCTCCCCTGCTTCTCTAGGTGCACATATCATCACAAATATCCCAAAGGTGCTTTTTCAAAAGGCAGGTGGACTTTGTTTTTCTTTGAAGATGTTTCACTTCACTGAAGCTTCTTCAGTTCTGACCGAGTGGTGGAGAATAGAAGGATTTATGTTACTTGCAGTTATCTGGTTGTTAGCAGTCTCTTTGAGAGTCATTAAGGCCACTTGGAGGTTTACCTATGCCCTCAGAATCACCTGAATCTTGTAATCTGCATTTTTTTTTAATGGAACTCCATTCATACTGCATACCATTTGAAGGGTGTTTAGTCTGCATAGCTAAATGTCTGTGGAGATTTCCAGCATTTGCTTTGCCTTCTAGTATTTCTTGGTGGTGCTGGAAACACTTCACATGAAACCCTGAAAAGTCACTAGTTGGTGGCAATGGTGCTGGGTTAGACGCTACTCACTGGTCTGACTCAGAAGAATAAAAGTCTTAAATATTATATTATCCTTCTTGTAACTCTTTAGTCATTTAAAATACATAACCGCTAGTTGAATAGTGTACTCTGTTACAGACTTTTCTTAACTATAGCCATGTATCTTTTTCCTTGGGATAAAGCTTTATTTATGGGATTTCTTTTTGAGCAGACAACTACTGTATAGGATTATATTTCTCAGGAAATTAATGGTTTTAAAATACAAATAGTGCCTATAAATATATCTATATTTATATTTTATACTTCATTTAAAATGAAATCTGACACTTATATCTGTCCACTTTGTTGCCCAGTTTTTCTTATTGGATATTCCAGGAGCATACTGGATCAATAGTGGCTGTGGTTGGCCTACCCCATATACTGTCCGTAATTGCCTGGGTGGTTATGAACAATATTCAGCACAATTTGTATTAAGAGTGTTAAATATTTAGTTTGCTGTGGAGAAACAGCTCTAGGAATTTACATTACCAGGAACATGAAAATACTTGCATATATCAGATTTTATATAACATTAGAATACACTACCCTGGAAATAGTAAATAAACCTATTATAACAATGAGGAAAAATTGAGAATTTTCAAAAGGGCTAACAGAAAGAGCATTTAAGCATTTTTCTATGAAATTAGTCATAAGAAAAAACCATATTCATGACTTTGGTCCATAGAGGTATCTCTCCTGAAAGTTGAGAGACTTTTTCCATCAATGTTTCTCAACCATAGCAAGTTTAAGATATATGGACTTCAATTTCCAGAATTCCCCAGTCAGCCATGCAAGCAAAGGTAAACCTGCGTAGCACTTGGATGGGAGATCATCAATACAGTTTAGAGATTAGGAAGTTGAATAATGTTGAGTAATCTGCAGATTGTATAATCATTTCTTCAACCCCTTTATGCTCACAAAAATGTTGTTTAATGATTTAAACAACAAGGACTTTGCCACTATAGGCAACAGATTAGCAGGTCTGTAATTTCTAGAGCCCTCCATATTCCTAAATTTGCTGTCTTCTAGTTTTCTATGACATTCATCTGTTCTCCAGGATTCCAGTTAGTGGCTGTGTAACCACTTTCTCTAATTCTTTCAGAATTCTAAAGTATAATTAATTGGTCCTGGGGATTTCAGTTCCTTTAAATTAGCTAAGTATAGCCAGAATATAAACCATATTGCTGTATCACTTCAACAAGCTTTAGTAATGACAGGGCTGTCGTACTAAGCTGTAATATCCGCATATAGAAAAATATAATATTCGTTATCCATCTCACCTTTAATATTTGAATCCTATCTAATCGAATAAGCCATGGTTTGAAAATCAAATTGAAAATTAAAAGAAACAAGGTATATCCTTCTTGAATGCCTCAAAGTAATGTTGCATGATGAAGACACCAAGTTATGTTTCAGTGAACAGAAGATAACGGAAACACATATGTTCTTAAAATAGATCGTATGCATTCAGTCTAAATAATTTTAAATGCCCTTTTGCCATCTAGTGAAATTAGAACTTAGAACAGTTGCTTCCAATTTATCTGTAGCTATGTCCAAATGTTATCTGATGGAAACTGCAATCAAGATATTAGATGTGATACCTAGTTTGTTAATTAAGCATGATTTCTACAGAAAATTTCCATGTGAGCATTTATTGTATTTTGTGTACATAACCATATTTCTTATGAGATTTGACTCTGCATTTTGTAGTGGGAAAAAAATCCATTATCCTTGGTATGAATTCTTTATATAGTTACAATAGGTTTTTAATTTTTTGTTTTATTTATTCAAAGTAGATACAGTGGACACTCCTGTTAAAATGCCAGAGATAAATCACTTCAGAATTATTTTCACCTTTAATAGAACATGTACACTGTACAATTCAGTTGAAAAACAAACTGAAATTCTTTAAGGGGAAAAATAAGGGGTTTGT
Source organism: Protobothrops mucrosquamatus (assembly GCF_001527695.2). Lineage (NCBI taxonomy): Eukaryota > Metazoa > Chordata > Lepidosauria > Squamata > Viperidae > Protobothrops > Protobothrops mucrosquamatus. The sequence goes on from NW_015386306.1 coordinate 449,383, forward strand.
AGACTTTTTATATCCACTGTAATACTTTTTTTCAGCTACATATCCAAAAGTAATTTACTGTAATATTTTATAAAATTTATTAGGATGACAGTCTTACCCTCCAAAATTACATTTTAAAAGATAGATATACAAGAAAATGGGATTGAAGAGGCATCAGGTGCCTCTTCCTGATTTAAAAACCAGCTGGGAGAACCCCTTCAGATTTAGTAAGTAATAGATTTCCACTAGCTGACTATTATGGATGAACAAAAGACCTGTTTGTTTCTAAGTGGAGGCATAGGGATAGTCCTACTTGTCTTTTCTCCATTTTATTTATTTATTACATTTTTATGCTGCCCATCTCATCCAGAAGGCGACTCTGGGCAGCTTACAAATGATAAAAAGGATAAATATAAAAACAATTAAAATAAAAAGTGTTACATAGGAACCAAGACAAGGGGACAGAAGGCATGGGGATGACGTCTTTTTATCCTATCAACCATCTCCAGCAAGGAGCATCTCCATTGGGACCCTATTTGTTCTGCAGCTTGTTGAAAGCTATTACAAACACATTCTTTTAATAGGCTTGCTTGGTATGAATAGATAAGTGAAAATGTCTGATACAAATTATAACAGTAGTTTTTCTGAGTTTCTCTTTAATCAGTCGGGACTAATTAACTGCAGTTTTCTTTCAGATAAACTGGGAAAATCTGCAATAATTCATGCCATTAGTACATTTGTAATTGTATTTTTTTCTGTAAGAGCAGTACAAGTAGCAGAGTCAAAATAACTGTTTTAAAATAAAATATAGTACACTATGATAACAAAACAAGGGTAAATTCATTTTAAATCGTGTTGAGGAATATTGGCAGAGGGATGAGCAGATAGCATCGAGTATGATTAAAAATAAAATCCTTTTGCTTAGCATTGACCTTCATTTCAGGTGACCAGACATTTTTATTATATATGGCCTTTTTACATTTACTTAAATTAGATGATGTAGTAAGTGGGAAAAAATCAAGGATAAAACTGAATGAACCTGTATGCTTGCCAACCTGAATTCCACATTGCTGGCGAGCCAGCCACAGGACCCAAGGTCTTGGGATTAATTGTGATTTATAGCAAGAGAGAAGGTCAATGAAGACAGAATGAAAGTGTGCCAGGAAACTTAACAGTAAGGTAGTCTCTCCAGATTTGTATTGAGAGCATCTTACGTTGATTGAAAAAGTAGTACTCCAAGGAATTTTTTCTTTTAGTTTAGAAATCAAAGCTGAGGAAAAAAAAACCCTTCCTGTATTGGTCATGGTAATTATTATCAGTTCTCTTTTCTCTAAGCTATGTTTGCTTAAATAGTTACTGTAGATATATCACACTGTAAAACATTATTACATTTTGCATTTAAAATAATTGTTACCAAAATCCAATATTGTGGGGGTTGTTAGAATTTGGTTGTAGCTGAAACTGTATCTCCATCCATTGATATAGGCTGTGCTATAAAAAGGTTTATAGCTATATAGCAGAGTAAAAGAATATGTATTTACATATAATAAATATTTGGTACTGCTGGTTATGAAATACGGTATATGGTTGGTCTATCTAACAAGATGCAGTTTAGCGGTGAGAAAAGTCAGATCCTGCACTTAGGTAGAAAAAACTAAATGCATCGAATAGCCAATATCAGGCTCAACAATAGTGACTGTGAGAGGGATTCTGGTGTTGTAGTGGACCACCACTTAAGTATGAGTCAGCAGTGTGCTTCAGCAGTCAAAGAAGCCAATGCAGTTCTAGTCTGCCTCAATAGAGGGATAGCGTCAAGATCATGAGAAGTGAAAGTATTGCTCTATAGAGTCTATACTAGTGAGAACACACTTGGAATACTGCATCCAGTTCTGGTCGCCAAAATACAAAAAGGATGCTGAGGCCTTAGAAAGAGTGCAGAGAAGAGCAACAAAGATGATAAGGGGTTTGGAGGCTAAACTGTATGAGGTATGGCAAAGGGAACTAGGTACATCTAGCATAATGAAGAGAAGGATTAGGGGTCATATGATAGCAGTCTTCAGAACTTGAAGTGCTGTCATTGGAGAAGAAGGGATTGACCTGTTCTCCAAACCACCTAAGGGCAGGACAAGAAGTAATAGGTAGAAGCTCATTAAAGAGAGATCTAAACCAGACCTGAGGAGACATTTCCTGACAGTGAGAACAATTACTCAGTGGAATAGCTTGCCTCTTGGAGTTTGAGTGCTCTATCCGTGGAGATCTTCAAGAAAAAACAGCTATTTGTCCTGGATTGAATAAAGTCTCCTGTATTGGGCAGGTGGTTGGACTAGAAGACCTCCCAAGTCCCTTTCAGTCCTTTGATTCTATTATTCAATGACCTTTAGAATCTTTGCTGGCCCCAAAATACATTGGTTTCTACCCCAATAGGTTTCTGATAAGTCTTTTGTTGTACTTTTAGGCTATAGGAATACAGAAAGCCCTTAACTTATGGCTGGCCATTTAGCAACCATTCGATATTACAACAGACCCTCCCCAAGAGCTACTTATGATTCGGTTTTGAAGTTACAATGTGTTCCCTTCCCACAGTCACATGACTGCATTTTTGATGCTTGGCAACTGTATTTACAGCCATTTGCAGTGTCCCATGGTTGCATCGCCATGATTTATGGGTTTTTCCCCAGAAAACAATGTTTACTTATGGTTTCTGGAAAAAAATACATATAGTGAGCAGTGGGTTTGCTTAATTACTGTGGTGTTCACTTAACAACCATGGTGTTCACTTAACATCCACAAGGGTCATTTCTCTTATCATTTCCTTTCTCTCCAATGTTCCTGACATCTCTACAGTCCATTTTGTCCAATCTGTTTTCTTGTCCTCAGATATATTTTGTAGTCTTAAGGGATAAGTTGTTTTTTCCAATTCTTGTGAATTTATTTCCACTAGGATTAAATCATGTTTCCTTGTTTTGTTAAGTTCCATCTTTAAGTCTCTATTCTCAATTCTATATCCATTTATCTGTTTTATCTGCTTCTTCTCTGGGAGCAGAGAAAAAAATTCTGGGAATTTTTTTGTTGTAAAGTTAATTTAAAAATAGATTGATTTATATTTTCAAAGTTATTTTGGATTTCTTTGTGGTTTAAAGTCATTGTTTGAATTAGTTGCAGTATACTATATATCTCCTCCTGTGAAGTATTTATGTTTTTTTGATATGTTCTTTCTACATGTCTCTGATCCATGATGACCAAGAATTTGAGTTTTTCTGTTCCTTTCTTTTCTCTGCAAATAGCTTTAGAGTCCCAATTAAATAGATATTTGAAATCCAAATAGTTTAAAAAAGATTTTTTCCCCTGAAATTTATAATTCTCTCTTTGTCCATAGCCCAGATTATTGTCTTTTTTTGGTCACAGCTGTTCTTAGTTGTTAAAACTTTGAAGGTCACAAATACAGATTAGCTTTTCCCAGTTTTTGCCAAGTCTTATATTAAAGTCATAGCTGTCATAGTCTTCATCCACCACTAGGTGTCAGCAACTATTTGTTTTTCAATTTCCAAAATGAACAATTATCTTTAAAATGAGAGTCTTAACCATTCAAAAAATTTTAGATTTATCCAGATTTAAGTTTTAAATTTCAGGTTTTATATTTATTTCATATATTTTGATCCTCCATAAAAAGATTAATTCGCTGCTTCCGTTAGTATAAGTGTGGGGCGGAAATCCCCTCCTTCCCTTTCGGAGGTATTTTGCTTCTTGGGGATCTTTTCCAGGAAATTAAATGTAAAATAGAAAAGAGAAGATCAAATTTCTCACCCAGTTTCAAGCATGCTGTTCAAAGTTGTGCTGGTTAGTGCTTTGGGACTTCAGTTGCTGGTAGCTTGGGCTGGTTGATGCAATGTGGCCAGCCTTTCTCCTGTCGGGTTAGAAGGCTTTCCCCAAGTCGAATGGAACGGCCATTCCAGAATCGCTGGAGCACCCTTCTTTCTTTGTCGCCTCTCCAGAGCGACTTAGACCCATTTAGGGTCCCCAGGCGAAATTAGCCATGGGGGTGCAGAGAATCCGCAAGCCCATGATCAGTCGCTATCGCGCAAAACTGGAAAGTCCAGGCTTGTGTTTTCTATCTAACCTGATTAATTTGCAGTCATAGGCATTGCATCAATGTACATTCTACAGGCAGAAATAAAGCATTAGAAGATCTGCCTTCCAATATAGAAGGAACTATCTGTAAATGAGGTATCTCAAATAATACAGATAGTAACACTATATTTCTAGGATTGTTCTTGCAATGACTTTTATTAAATTTACAGCTGTAACAACAGTTATGATAATATGTGAGATGTTCTTGGTGTATATTTTTTTAAAATACCATTTATCATTTATTTAATTCTCTTGAATTGGTTTATAATTGATATCCAGTGATGATAGCTATTGGTTTTAAAGGTCAGTGGAGAAATCCATTGACCATAAGCTTTCAATGGTTCTCCGTTTTCATGTAATGGAAATAATGTATTTCTAGTCCTGGAGGGCTGTAGCCTTCATTGTTGGGCTTCTTGATGGCATCTGGCTTCTGTCTGTTGAAAACTGAATAGTGAATTTCATGGGGCTATGACCTGATTTGGTAAGGCAGTTTTTATGCAAATAGCCAGTTTAACTGATTAAGTAGGTTACTAGCAAACTGCATCTATCTTGGCTTTGTATTTGCGGTACTATGGCAACTTCTGTTGTGTTAGTCTCTCTTTTTTAGCCAGGAACACAGCAGAGCAGTTGCATCTTAATGCAATTGAGCCTATTGTTGACTTGTTCAGTGAAAAAAGAGACCTACTTACATTTTTCAATATAGCTCTATAGTAGAACATTAAGATATTGAGTGTGGTTGGTGGTTAGAAAAATGCAATATTATGCTTTTGGGTGCAGACCATAATGATATGAAAGAAGAAGAAAGGATTGGCCTGAATAACTTGTTTTGTAAGCTACCCCCCACTATGCTGCCTTGTAGCCTCATCAAAAAGAAAAAAATGTAACACTTTAAACATTGTAGTGGCATTTCTTTTTGCTTACTTTGTTCCCAAGAAATTATTCTACAGTGAAATAAAATTCTGTAACTAACATTTATTTTAAATAGAAAAAACCCCACAGAGGTATCATTAAGTCATGTTGTTGATGCACAACTCCTTGAATAGAAGTACTTTTAGCACCTTTTTTTCGTTATTGATGGTGAAAACAGCCATTGTACACATTCATTTAACTGTGGATTAAAAATGGTAACTGAACCCCTAAACAGTGCAAATGACTTGGCAAAATTATATGGGTTCCAGTGGTTATCATATGATTCCTGGTTATACAGTTGGAAATTATCATCTCTGTTTAATTAGATTAACTCCTGGTTTTCCCCCCACTCTACTTCACTTTACTTTCACTCTACTTTTCACTCTATTTGGAACCAGCAATCAATACAGACTTCAAAATGTGAGACTTTGGAAGAGCTGAATGTTGTGCAGAACCCATCAGAATGCAAGCTGCCTTTTCATTGAGTCGCAGTTAAAGAAGAAAAATTTAAGGTGGGGGGGGGGAGAGTTACTTGGTATTCAGAGTAAACCTACCGTGACTGTTCCTCTAACACAGACATGTCAAACTCACGACGTCACGTGAAATTGCGCAACTATCAGAGCTTTTTCTCCATTGCCGGCAATGGGGTGGGCGCGTTTTCCTGGTGACACGTCTGGCTCGTGGGCCGGCAATTTGACACCCCTGCTCTAACAATATCCACAGGAAACTGAATGCAGTTGCTATTAAGCATTGGTAAAAACCTTGAGCTTGATTCCTAGTAGCTTCACAAGTCCATGTAGTTTTCTTCATGGTAATACAGAAATACAGTAGTCTGCCACTGCCATGTTCTAAGATATTTTTGTTGTCTTCCATATGTAGCCTACAATTCTTGTATTCCTTGATGATCTCCTATCTTTGTCTTTCTAAGTCCAGACAAACTCATGCCAAATTCTATCCATCTGTTTATTTCCACTTAATCCTATTACCTGAGTATATGCCCCAGTGAATTTATAGCTGATTAAATATACATATATTGGTCAGTTAATCTTCTGTTCTATGTAATGCAGCTGGGATGGGAAAGATGTTTCTAATATATTATTCAAATTTAAAATGCTCAGATTAGATGAGCAGGAAAATATTAAATAGTGCTTCTTCTTCCAGTAAGTGGTATTTTAAATTAATTTGCAGACGACACCAAGCTGGCAGGAATAGCCAACACTCCAGAAGACAGGCTTAAGATACAGAAGGATCTGGACAGACTTGAACACTGGGCACTATCTAACAAAATGAAATTCAATGGTGAAAAAAGCAAGGTTCTACATTTAGGCAAGAAAAACCAATTGCACAAGTACAGCATAGGTGGCACCTTGCTCAATAG